>NW_026067989.1:3056068-3070794 GCF_014885135.2 Alexandromys fortis
AAAAAAAAAAAAAAAAAAAAAAAAAAAAAAAAAAAAAAAAAAAAGAAAATAGCTGGTTTTGAGCTTGGCAAAAGACTGAATAGGGAAGTGAAGGGTTGGAGATGGTTTTCAAGAACGCTCAATTTGAGGTTGTATGGTGTGACATGCTGGGTAGTTCCCCATGGCACGAGGGCTTGGTTAGTGGGGTAGCAGGATGGAGGTACAATGAAATTGAGTTGAAAGTACATGGGGTCCATGAGTTTTATAGTAGTAAGGGAAAGGTGAAGGTGGGGGAGTACTCACATCAAGAAGGATGGGGGAATTGTAAGGGAAGGGACCAGAGATAGGCAGGGGTGATGCAGTAGGGAGCAGGCTAGTTGGATTGGTCCATAGGGACACACGCCTAACTGGTCCTCATGCCTGCAGAAGTCTGATGGAGTTAGCTATAATTCTGCTTGTACAGGAGCAGTTAAATGAGAAAGTACAGATCCCTTTATTGGTGCCACATGCAGCCACTGGGTTATTTAAATAATTTTCTTTGGTTCTCAGGTTGGTTTCAGAGATATAGGAGAAACACATTTTGATTTTTTTTGTTTGGTTGGTTTTCTTTTTCTTTTTTTCTTTGTTTTTTTTTTCGAGACAGGGTTTCTCTGTGGTTTTGGAGCCTGTCCTGGAACTAGCTCTGTAGACCAGGCTAGTCTCGAACTCACAGAGATCTGCCTGCCTGTGCCTCCCGAGTGCTGGGATTAAAGGCGTGCGTCACCACCGCCCATTGTTTTTTGTTGTCTCTCTCTTTCTCTCTTTTTTGTTTTTTTTTTTTGCAAGAAGGGTTTCTCTGTAGCTTTGGAGCCTGTCCTGGAACTCCCTTTGTAGACCAGGCTGGCCTCGAACTCAGAGTTCCGCCTGCCTTTGCCTCCCAGTGCTGGGATTAAAGGCGTACGCCACCACCGCCCGGCAAGACAGAGTTTCTTTGTATAGTCCTGGAACTCTCTCTGTAGATCAGCCTGTCCCTACCCGCCCCCCCCCCCCCCCCCATGAGTGCTGGGATTAAGGTGTGTGTCACTACGCCCTGGCCATATTTTGTTTTGATTAACATAATCTTTCTAGTTTTCACAAGCTTACTTAAATTGAATTCAGGAATTCTAATTCTTGCCATCTCTTGTTTCTTTCAGTAACTTGGATCCTCTTACAGAAACTGTATCCTTTTTTAAGAAAAAAAAAAAAGTAAAACTAAGGATTATTAACGAAGAAGAAACGGAGAAAAGAAGGAAAAACAGATGAGTACTGAGAAAAAGTTGAAGCACATAGGTTTTGAACAGCTTAAGCAACATTGAAAGCAATTACAAAAGAGTGGTCTTAGGCTTGCCTACAAACTATTACTATAATGCTTTATATGAATCAGTAATTCTGTAGCTCTGCTGCCCACCTTGGCCATCCACAGTAAACCTGGTTTACATAGCAGCAACAGAACAGTGATTCAGGCCCTGTCTCCCTTTCCGGTAAGAGGGGACGGGTAGCTCAGGCTACACCTACTCCATGATGTCTCCAATAGCCCTGCTCAGGAGCACCTGGGTCTTTATGGTCTAGATGACTTCTAGAACACATCTTCTTATCTGTGTTCTGGCTGTGCAGTCGGCAGGGGAGGTACTCTCTTTGGGAAGCACTGTACAGCCCTTCTCTGTCGCTGCCTGCTGTCTTCCTCCTGACGTGTTGCTGCAGTGGATAAAGGATTTTGGTAATAACAGTTTCTAACATCTCAGTAGAAAATGAGCAAAAATGTGTTGAGTTAGGGTGTTCTTGACTGCTCTGCTCTGATCAGTGGCTTACAACACAAATAGGATTTCCAGTCCATGTTCCACTGACTCCTCCTGGTAGATTGGGGAATTAACTGGTAGCTTACAAGGGCAGAGGAGCAGTGAAGACTTTAGTTCAGTCTCACCAGTCAAAACACATGCAAACTAAAATCACTTGAGAATCTAGTTTAATCTATCAGATCATCCAGAAGTTTAAAAAGCTGTAACAGTGCTACTGTTGATGAAGCTGAGGCATGTTCTTAGAAACTGCTAGTGCCACAGTCATCTGGCACAGTCTTTCTGAAAAGGTTTTAGAAGTATACGCGGTAAGTCCACTTCCTGAAGGCTGAAATAGGAGTAACAGGCACTTTACTCCGGGGTTTGGCAAATATAAGATTCATGCACCAAATCTGGCTCACCACTCATTTCTTAATAATTTTCTTACTGGGATACATCCATGTTAATTTACATACTGTCTGTGGCTCTCAGAGTTTGGGTAGATATGACAGACTGTTAGTCCCCAAGATCTCACATGTTATTGTACTTTTACAAAAACATGATATCACAAAAATTTAAGAGAATTATTTTGAAAATTTGGAACGTCATTCACATTTACTAGTTAGGAAATGGTAAATAAATTAAGCTGTCTTTGAAAAGGACATGAAGACATGAAGACAAAGTTTTTTGTTATTTTTTTTTTTTATTTTAGAAATTAGACGTGACCCAGATGTTCCCTGGCAGAGGGATGAGGTATTTAAGTTGTGTCCTCATGCATTGCAAGCATCAAAGGCCACATCAGAAACGGGGAATAGAAAAGGCAGAAAGGCCTCAGAGTACTTATTGGTCTATCTGGTTTCTGAAGAACCGTGATTACAAATTTTTACTGTATAATAAAATAGGGAAATTGGTAGAGTTTGTAGACTGTGAATCAGCTTACTTTGAGCGTATAGGCCCTAGTGTTTCTGTAGGGAGTGGGGATATTTGCGGGGGTCTCTGGGTTCTCCCATCAGGCAGAAGAGAGATGGCTGTAGTGTCAAGTGCTAGGGGGCAGGAAGACCAGCTGGCATGCCTGGCTGAGTTCTCTAAGAAATGACTGCTGTCTAGAGAATTGAAGGCTAACCCTGGTGAGGTTTTCTGGGAGCCTCTTAGTAAACATGTATTAATAGTGTTATCTTCTGTGATTGCAGCAGAGAGCTGGCACTAAGGTGGAACAAACAGCAGTGAATCGTAGCAGTCAGGGCACCCCAGGTTGAAGAGTAACATTCATTTCCTTGTTCATTCAGCGAGACAGGGGTCTTGCTTTGTGTCCCAGTCTGGCCTGAACTAGAGATACTTCTGCTTTTGTGCTGGGGTTACAGGCACACGCCAGGCCAGTTGGGCAGGGCATTTCCTTTGAGCATAAATGATTCCTTTTTTTGTTTTTCGAGACAGGGTTTCTCTGTGGCTTTGGAGCCTGTCCAAACTAGTTCTGTAGACCAGGCTGGTCTCGAACGCCTGCCTCTGCCTCCGGAGTGCTGGGATTAAAGGCGTGCCCCACCACCGCCCGGTGTCAGCTGTTTTTCTTAACTCTCTTTTCACATTCTAAGTGCTGGGATTATAAACTGGTAGCCATGGTATCTGAGTTTCAATCCTCGCCGATTATGCAGGAAGCACTTTATCTACCAAGCCACCACTCTAGCCTGACAGTATTTTTCTGTGGCTGTCCTGGAACTCACCAGGCTGGCCTCAAAACTCAAGAGATTCCAGTGCCTTCAGTGTACTGGGATTAAAGATGTGTGTATCTGATTAAAGATGTACCTGATAGTATATTTTCAATTGAACTCCTCCACCCCACCCCACCCCACTTTCCTGTGATGAAGAACCTTTGCTGCTTATCACTCCTCATATTCCTTAACAGGTCTAGTATGGGATTCCTTTTTACTTACAGTACCTTGCCCACTGGCCAGAGTATTTCATCGTCGCAGAGGCTCCTGGTGGAGAACTAATGGGCTATAGTAAGTACACTACCACTTGTACTTTTTTGGGGTGAATAGAGATTTTAATACAGGCTTTAGTCTGCTTTACTATAATTTTACTTTCTGATCAATTATCAACACTTTACCACAACAGACATGATTTTAGTCTTTGGATCATTCCATACGTTAGATTTTTTTTAAAAAATATTTATTTATTTAGTATACAATATTCTGTCTGCTTATATGCCTGTAGGCCAGAAGAGGGCGCCATACCTCATTACAGATGGTTGTGAGCCACCATGTGGTTGCTGGGAATTGAACTCAGGACCTTTGGAAGAGCAGGCAATGCTCTTAACCACTGAGCCATCTCTCCAGCCCCCATATGTTAGATTTCTATATGACGTATAACACAGTGATTAAGCATATGTACTTAATAATTTCTAACAAAAACTTGAGCTATGAATTGCTACAATTACATATACATTGTAAATGTGTATGTAATTTCAAATGTAGCTATTTGGGAATGAATCCTAAACTATTTTAATGTAGCTTATTCAGACAAAAAGTATCCTTGGTTTTTAGTTGATTTTTTTTTAAAAATATTTTAAAGTCTGACTTTAGAAGTAGGTATAGAATATTACTTGCAAGTGGAGTTTCAAATTAAAATATTACTAGTTTGACAACACTACTTAAAAATTAAAACCTTAGTGCATTTTTATCATGAAAGGTGAATGGCAAACAGTAACTCTACATTTATGCGCACATTAATGACTGGTGCAATTTTCTGTTGGCAGTTATGGGCAAAGCAGAAGGCTCGGTAGCTAGGGAAGAGTGGCATGGACAAGTCACAGCTCTGTCTGTCGCCCCCGAATTCCGCCGTCTTGGCTTGGCTGCTAAACTTATGGAGTTACTAGAGGAGATTTCAGAAAGGTGAGAGCTATTTTTCAAATACACTGATTTGTCAACCCTGTTTCTTTTGCTGTTGAATATTGGAAGGGTGTTTTCGTCTTGTGAATGTGTGGAATTGTCATGGCTTTAGACTCTGAGGAATTTCATTTTCAGCCTGCAATAGTTTCTACAATTCTGTCAAATTCATAATGTAGTTATTGCTGCTCCTTTGTTATTGGGGGAAACTAATGCGGTGTGACCGGCCATAGACCTGAGCTAGCTGACTGGTAGGAATAAAAAACGACTAACCTTTCAAGGAAGGTTATTGGTGCTCTTGGCACTATGACAGATGTATTTAGGTCTAAAGTAGTTCAGTTTTAACTTTGTTTCTCTTTTAACAGCTAGTAGCCATCTATAGAAAATAAGTAAAATGCTAAGTCATTTATTTTTAACTATGGCCATCTACTACTGAGGGAGAAGTACACTGTTGAGCACTGATGACTTCTTAAACCCTGAAACACATGCAACATCACCCAGTCCTACTGGTTTTCATGCATTAGTTTAATCACAGCAAGTGTCAGAGGCCATTTTGTAAAAAGTCTGTCATCCAAAGGACATGTAGCAGTAAGGATAGTAAGGATGTGTTGAGTTTTGAAGTTTTTCCCTGAGCATCTAAAATTAGCCTGTGCCAGGGCATGGTGGTACACGCCTTTAAATTAAGCAGACAGATGTTAGCTTTGAGGCCAGCCTGGACTAGTAGTGAATGCCAGTTCAACCATGACTTCATTGTGAGACCCTGTCTTAAAATCACATATCTTCTGAGTTTGAGGCACCAGTACAGTTTGGTAACTGCCAATATGACTTTTAAAGACAGGCATTACTCCATTTCAGTCACACAGAGAGAGAAAAGCAACATAGTAACTTAAAAAGCTTCCCCAATTCCTAGGAGGGACAGGATACTGTGTCTGGTATTTGTCAAATTGCTGTTTTTTTTTTCCTGTATGAAGGGATGGCTATAGATCTAGAGACTTTGTTTCCACAGAACTATCAGATTTAATAAAGGCAGTGCCTTTTTTTTTTTTTTTGGAGATAGGGTTTCTCTGAAGCTTTGGTGCCCATCCTGGAACCAGCTCTTGTAGACCAGGCTGGTCTGGAACTCAGAGATCCACCTGCCTCTGCCTAGTGCTGGGATTAAAGGCGTGCACCACCACCGCCCAGTTTAAAGATTTATTTATTATGTATACAACATTCTGCCTCCACATATGCCTGCAAGCCAGAGGAGGGCACCAGATCTCAGTACAGATGGTTGTGAGCCACCCTGTGGTTGCTGGGAATTGAACTTAGGACCTCTGGAAGAGCAGCCAGTGCTCTTAACCTCTGAGCCATCTCTCCAGCTCCCACCACCCATCTTATATAAAGACAGCTTCTAAAGAACTAACTAGTCATGACTGCTCTGAGCCAAGTTGGAAATCAGCTCATTCAAAGAAAAGAAATATTGTTACCCCAACTTTGCTGGAACTTGCTTTGTTAGACCAGGCTCTTCTCTGACTCACAGAGATCTGCCTGCCTCGAATTTGCTGGGATTAAAGGTGTGTACCAACATGCCTGAGAAAAAGAAGTTTTTTGATGTTGTTAAAGTTTTTCCTGGACTGAATATTAGGAGGAAGGAAAGTTTTAGGTAGACTGAACACACATTTACTAATGACATTCAAAGAGGAAATGGATTCTAACAAGCTATAGCCTTAGGCACATGTATTTGTGGGTCTGATTAATAGGTCTTATATTCTTTCTGCTTAGGTACAGTATAAATATAATTTAGGTAGAAAATTACTAATCTGTCTTCCTTTCCAATTTCTGATGCTTCATCATTTTGTGTGAATATATACACGTAAGCATTAATCACGTCTTTTTTTTTGGATGTACATTATTAAATCAAGTAGAATAGTAGTAAAAATAAAAATCAATTTAAAAGAGAAAACTAAGTAACCAAGTAGAATACAATATTCATATAGGAGTAAAAAATAAAAGTCAATTTAAAATAGAAAATGAAGTAGTTATGAATGACTGCAATAAAAAGATATACATGGACTAAGGATGTAGCTCAGTGGTCTCATCTCCAGCAGTACCAAAAAGAAAAGTAATGCATATTCTGCTTATAGGAAATAAATTCTCTTACAAATTATAGCCAAAAGGAAGTTGATTTACATTATAGCCAAAATTTACATTAGATTTGACTAGCACACTTAGGGGTCACTACATACAGATCTTAGCTGGGAATCTGGCATGATGTATGCCATGAGGGCTGGAGTTCAGAACCTATGTAAAAAGCTGAACATGGTAACTTACCACTTGGCTCAGTTGCTCTTAAGGCAAGATGGGAGACGGAGACAAGAATCTGTAGAAGCCCACAAGCCAGCTAGCTGGATATATACAGTGGAGAGCAAGCAAGGAGGGAAGACAGATCTACACTCCTCTGACCTCCACATGTGCACCCCACAGCACGCTCACATGTACAAACATTTTTTTAAGAAAATCCATCAAGATATAACAATGCCATACTCTGGAAACTACAAGAAAAATGGATGAATTGTTAATGAGCTGAACGTGGTTCTTTGTAAAAAACTCAGGTGGCAATCAGGTAGTGTACAGAACATACATCTTTCCCAGGGCAGAGGGGAAATACTCTGCAGTCACATAGGATCTGTTGCATAGGTCTTCTATCAAAGCAGCCAGTTTAAAAGCTATTCTTAGCATGAGGGTGGCACAAAAGGAAATAGTTAGCAAGTCAGCTCTATCTTAGTAGTAGCCAGACTTTTTCTCCAACAAAAGCTGTGGCAGATTGCCAGGCAGGTACGGTGGCTCTCACACCTGTAATCCTGTCATGTAGGACTGTTGTGACTCCAAGGCCAGCCTGGACCATCCACAGTAATAAGAAGGGACAGAGACAGAAAGACAGAGAGAGAATGTGTTTTGTAGGCTACCGTGTCCTTCCTTGATAATGGAAGGAGGGAAGGAAGGTCAGAGTGCACACATTGCAGAAAAACTGCTGGTAAATGGCTTCAGTGATTCAGTGAATCCAAAGAATACAACAGGAGCCAGGTTATTATTACCATCAGTCAAAGGCCAAGTATTAGTTTTATGCCATTTTGTAGCCCAGGCTAGCTTTGAGCCCACAGTTCTCCCACCTCTCCCAGCTATGAGCCCCAATGCCTTTCACGAATATTTTTAAAGATCTATGCCCGTTACTGTCCAGTGTTCTTAATAGTTCTAACATTTCTTTTTTCTTTTTTTAAAGAAAAGGTGGATTTTTTGTTGATCTCTTTGTAAGAGTGTCCAATCAAGTTGCAGTCAACATGTACAAGCAGTTGGGTTATAGTGTCTACAGGACAGTCATAGAGTACTACTCAGCCAGCAACGGGGAGCCTGATGAGGACGCCTATGATATGAGGAAAGCACTTTCTAGAGACACCGAGAAGAAATCCATCATACCATTACCTCATCCTGTGAGACCTGAGGACATTGAATAACCATAGGCAGTGGTTCTTAGGCAAGTGTTCCAGACAAGTTTGTGGACATATTATTTTCATAGGATGATCTTGGAGCTCTATTAGGAGGAAAGTAATCATTTAGGTCTTAAAGACTTCATGAAAATACAGGCTATAAACTTCAAATCTCATCGATCCAATGAGCATACATGTTCAAACTGTTTGCCATAGTAAAATTCAATCAAGGCAGCTAAGTCAGAAGGACACTTCCACTATCATGGTTGACCGTATGCAGTACATGCCAAGGAAAGACTCCCTTCATCCTCCTCCTAAATCCTGTGCCTGAGAACCACTGCTGCACATATATAAATATATATATATATTTTATTTTGTATTGAACTCTTAATTGAAGCTTTAAAAGCATATATGAAATGTATAAATCTGAGATGTATAGTAAAACACATTGTTGACTATGAATGTTTTCTGAAGTTTGTTGTCTTTTAATCAGGATTATGGAGGGTTGTTGTTTAGGATATGGTGCCTCTCTGTTTTGACTTTTATATAAAACATTTTTAAATGCACATCTGAAATCATCCCTGTCTGGCATACTTAAGTTTCCTTCTTACTGTGTGAAAATCCTCCCAAACAGCACCTTTCCTGCTGGCACTGCTTAAACCTATCTTTGAATGAGAGACTAACACGGGGAAACAGAATCTAACTCGTGAAGGCCATGTAATTAGACCACAGGCATGTACTGAAATATTCAGGCAGTAAAGAAGTAACCAAAAAAAGCCCACATGAAATGGCCATGAAAATGTGTGTTGGCATTCATTTTTTTTCTTTGAGATAAGGTCTCGCTCTGTCCCCAGGCTGGCCTTGAACTTGCTTCCAATAATCTTCCATCTTGCTCTCAAGTGGTAGCACCTGATTTAAAAACAGGCCCTTCATACTGGCACGCTCCTGTGGAAGTCAGCTTTTAGACAAGCTCACTAACTGGGTAAGCAGCATGACCTCTAGAAGACCCAGACACGGAACTAGCTAGCATTCTGACCTGCTCTCACCGTCATCTAGATTCTGCACCAACTCAAGGTTCAATGACAGATTTTCTTCCTGACTAGCAGACTTAAGCTGACACCCAAGCATGTGGTGCTGTCTGGTGCCTGAAAAGATCTATCGTTTACTCGGTAGTACTGTTTTCTTCTAACTTCTAAAATTATCTTATTTTCAAGACCCAATTTAGTAATAATACTAGGCAGCTCTTATTCCCTTAAATGAATATACTGACATCTAATAATCGTTTACTAATATTTCTTATAGGTAAGAACGGTGTGTTGAACACGATAAGAAAATATGGCTGTGAAGTACAGATTAAAACACTGCCTCCAAGACCAGGCAAATGCTGTTTTACAGTGTGAGCAGCACCAAGTATGTTACTGTGCTACTTTCAGCATCATCACTGAGCACACAGGCAGTCACTGTGGGTCCTTTGGACACCTGCTGTTTTCCCACAGCTTTAGCTAAGCATCAGTTGTTATGAGTTTGTGTTCTGCGGCATGCTGGGAGATGCATATTCTCTAGGCAGACATAACTGCAGAATTCACAGAGCCTGGGAGACTGGCAGCAGTGCTGTGGTGAGTCATGCCCTAAGCAGCATATGGAAGGCTCCAAGCACTCTAAAGAGATTCAGTTAAGATTTTAACAGGAACACAGGACACTGTGCCTAAGAGAGCATCTGCATATGCAGGCCACTGTTTTCTAAACAAGGTAACAAAACAACCAGTTTTAGAAACTGCTGGGAGCAAACCAAAGCCAAGCTAAAATGTTCCTGGAAATAACAACCTAGTCTAAAAATACAGTTGTTACAAATTTACTTCAGCATATTTAGAGGTTAAACCAGCCCAAGTCCATTTAATTCTCTAAAGAGTGGACACATACTGCTAAAAAAGAAAAGGGGTGGAATCTCAAAATGAGGTGCCATGATCCTCCCCCAAGTTTGAGGAAACAGAAAACAAAGACTAAGCTACACAGCCACCACACAGTAGTGCTCGGGCTGGACTCAGGTTGTGGTTGAAGAGACAAGACAGTGACAGGTTTAGAAGCATGCAGACCTTCACAGCAGACCTGTGGCTTAAAAGTTTTCCTGCACAGGGGGTTGGAGAGATGGCTCAGAGGTTAAGAGCACTGGCTGCTCCTCCAAAGGTCCTGAGTTCAATTCCCAGCAACCACATGGTGGCTCACAACCATCTGTAATGGGGTCTGGTGCCCTCTTCTGGCCTTCAGGCATACACACAGACAGAATATTGTATACATAATAAATAAATAAATAAATATTAAAAAAAAAAGTTTTCCTGCACAATGGGTCGTGAACACTTTGCCTGTGCCTGTAATCCCAGCACCTTGGAGGCAGGTGGAGGCCAGCCTAGTCTAACAGTGAGTTCCAGAATAGCCAGGGCTATTTTTTTTTGTTGTTTATTTGTCCAAAAAAACAAAGCTGCAGCAGTTCCACCTAGAGTAGGTGCTAAGCACATTACTTTCCTGTAATAGACAATGTGGGTGAATACTAGGACAGTCAGGACTCAGGCAGCAAAGTTACTATAAAAAACTCCTTTACTTGCGGTTAATGTCCCATCCACATTTAACCCAAGTGTTTTTAAAAATAATTGAAAAGGTAGCTATCAAAAATGCCAAACAAGTCCTTACTGAGTAAATATATAAAAACATTAATTTATATAAAATGACAACATTTAAAAAGAAGAGGATTCACTCTCATCAATGTCCTTATCTGGATCCTGTTCGGCAGCCTCTTTTTCTTGTTGCTGTTTCTTCCAAAGCTTGGCCATTGCTAGAAGCTTGAGGTTAGGCTGGTTGGCAGCATCCTCTGGAAAGATGTAGTCATAATATTCTTCCCACCCGGCATCAGACTGCAAAATTAAATACATTGATTTTAGCTTTTAAGGTGAGTAGACATAGCTGGAGCATGTTTCATTCAGAAGGGAGAGTGAAGAACTCGGAGCAACCTAAAGTTCAAATTCAACTATGCTTACTGTACAAGTAAGTACAAAGCCACATCAACCCTGCTGTAGAGGAGCTGACTGACTAGAACAGCTGCTCAGACGATGCTGCAGCTCACTGAAAACGAAGGACCAAGTGGAAGAACACTAAACCTCTAAGCACAGCTTCTCCACAGGCAATCGAGACATGCAGCAACTCAGCCCCACCCTGCAGTCATGTTTAAGACTTAAAATTCTGAATTTCACAGGTTGGAGAGATGGCTCAGCTCTTAAGAGTACTTGTTGCTGGCTCTTACAGAGGACATAGATTAGGTTCCCAGCACCCACAAGATGGCTAACAACCATCTGTAACTCCAGTTCCAGGGGATCTAGTACTGCCTTCTGACCTCTAAAGGTGCTAGGCATGCACACGGTGCACATATACACGTGCAAACAAACCACTCAAAATAATCTTAAAATTTGAATTTTCTCAATATTTGGTAGTAAAGGCTGCATAGCTGTGTATTATTTGGACTTCTAACTCTTTTCACTTCCAATTGATCACGATTTCACTTCTAAATATTGTTCTGAAATGCAGGCTCTTCTCTCATCTCCCACCTTCCACCTCCCAGTTACTGGATCTCTGAAAATCATGCAATAGATCATATTCTTCAACCTAAGTTCCTCAAGTTCACCTGTATGAGATGCCAGCAATCTATAATCATGTGTAAAGTCTTCAATGGTTTCCACCAAACTTCCTCTACCCTACAAGGCCTTTTTAGGATTGTCCCCTGCCCCCATGCATGCCAACTTCCCACTCTACAAATATCACACTTCATGTAACTCCTAGACTCCACCTTCACTAAGGTATCTCTGCCACCCCACCTCCTGCCCCATCTTCACCCCTGGCTGTGTTCCTAGTAGCTGGACTACAAGCAGTCCTTATCCATGCAGTCTACTTCTGCTTTTAAAAATGTTCATTTCTACTCCTTACCCCATCGTCGGCCTGGACTTTTCTTCTCTTCTTGACCTTCTCAGGCATGAGTTTGTCTACTCTTTCCTTGTCAGATACTGTTCCAAATTCATCTTCAAAACCTCGCCAGGATTCCAGCAACATAAGTCTCTCTTCTTTTTCTTCACAGTTTCTCATGGTTTTATTTGCCTCTTCATAAATCTGTCTGCATTTAGCCACACTTTCTTCTTTCCCCGAGGATAACTCAAACTGAGCAAAACTGATCCATACCTTTAAAAGGTTAACAACCAAATTAACCATGTCAGCCAAAAGACAGTAACATAATAGCTTTAAAGCCAATTCTCCAGTTCAGGACACCCGATGCCACATTACTGCAAGCATTCCAGATGAGAACACTGCACTGCACTGTGAGTACCAAAGCACTCTCCTGCTTTTAGGTTATTTATTATGTATACAATATTCTTTCTGTGTGTATGCTTGCAGGCCAGAAGAGGGCACCAGATCTCATTACAGATGGTTGTGAGCCACCATGTGGTTGCCGGAAATTGAACTCAGCACCTTTGGAAGAGCAGGCAATGTTCTTAACCACTGAGCCATCTCTCAAGCCCCAGTTTTAAAATCTTGACACATGGGGCTTTCATGTGCAGCATAAACAATGGGCTTAACATTCTTAAGTCCCCTGAGAACAACAGATCCTAAGTTCAAGAAAGTCATTTAAAATAACTTGTGTAAAAACACCAAAACTACTGTCCATGAGAAAATGAAAGATCACCGCCAAAGTAAGGGTACCTTGACATGCTGTGTTCGCTGAAGCAACTGCCGGTAAAGGTTCCGTGTTCTTTCAGTTTCTTCCTGTTCAATCTCAAAATCAATATATGATTTCCAAAGTACCTAAGAAAAATAATAGGTCAATCTTAGCACCAAGAAAGACACATGCCCCTATAGTTCAGCCGTCCTGACCTACACCCAAGACCCTAAGACTCTCACTCACCAATTAAGACTGCATCTGGTGAAGTAATACTAGCATTTACAAACTTGCCAAAATGTAATTAGAATTTAAGACAAAAAAAAAAAAAAAAAAGGCTTTGGATTTAGTTTTACATTTTCTTTTGGAGTTTTTCAAATGTTCAACACAACCAAAATTTGTCAAGAATTCCAGGTATTTCCATGACTTTGTCACATGCAGTTAACTTAGGGAGAAAATAAGCCAGATTAGCTGCTGTATGTGTTCCAATCTCTAATGTCAGTTTCTTGTCATTTGAGTTCAAACAACATTAACTCAAGGACAAGCTGGGCACTGGCACTGGAGCTGGCAGTCTAGTGGAGGAACTGAGGCCACAGGTGCTACAGCGGTACAGGAAGCTCTGCCCTCATGCGAGGTCATGTTAGTACAAGACTGACCAGGCTAGGGCACTTCTGCAGTCCTGTGAGACCCAATCAGTCCTAGCTGTGTCAGTGCTACCTGTGGCCTAACTATTGAAGGTGGGCCAGTACTCCCAGCCTGTAGCCATACAATCTAGGAAGATCATGTTTCAGGACCCAGAGAGGCAGTCTCCACCCCCATTTCCTGTGTGCGTGCGTGCATGGGGAGATGACGACAGCTGTTCCTTTACCCAGCCTCCTCAGCCCTTTAACCTTCCTTGTCAGCTGTGCGGGGGCTGCTGCGGATGCTCCCCCAGCCCACTGTCCTACTCTACAAACAGAAGAATCCTAATGAGGGTGGAAAAGACTAGGTTGGTTGAATCATCTTTATAGATGTTTAGATGAGGGACTACTTAACAACTATTTAAAATATATCCAACTTGGGATCCTTACCTCTGGCATGTCTAAGCGTGGCTGGCTGATGGCTAATTCATAGATTGCCCGAGCTCTATCAATATCACCAAGGATTGTCTCTAATTCTGCAAACTTAATCCATGAAGTACAATTTTCAGGTCCAAATTCCAAGAACTTTTCATAAAGCTTCCGACATCTGTCAAATTCTCGAAGCTGTAGCTCCAGTTCTATATAACCTTTGAATAATTTGTTCTTTGGACATTTGCCTATGGAAGTCCCCTGGAGAATAAAATGGCCAAGAGTACCGTTATACTTAGGGTTCATCTTCCTTTAGTCACTGCCAACCTGTCCTAGACACTATCTTCTGCTGGAGTTGAGCACGCAGGCTGTTCTGCTGTGCTAGCATACTCTCCACGGCTGGCCAGGCATTCACATGACATGGAGCCTGGTCAGCCACAGCTGACATTGCAGAATCACACAACTATGGAATTCTGTACCTCTCAAGATTCCCTAGAAAATATGAATGTCAAGCATATAAAAATACATACATACCTTTAAATAAAAAGGTAATCAAACCTGACATACTACCCACAGGAAGCAAATAGTTCACCCAAAGGAAAATTGTGTGGATACACAGTATTTTACCCTACTAAGACTTTTTTTTGACAAATTATGAGGAAGTATATTTAATACATCAAAAATTTTGCACAAGATCAGACTACTAATCTGGGGACAGATCTAGTAAGTGGTAGCTATAGACATTTCCAGTGTTTAAACAGAGTGTTTACAATTTAAGCATTACCATCCAATGTTTAAGTGCTGTTTTTGTTTGTATCTCTTGACAATTTCATACACATATACAATGTATCCTTGATCATATCCACCCC
>NW_026067989.1:3071123-3086581 GCF_014885135.2 Alexandromys fortis
GGCGGTGGTGGCGCACGCCTTTAATCCCAGCACTCGGGAGGCAGAGGCAGGTGGATCTCTGTGAGTTCGAGACCAGCCTGGTCTACAAGAGCTAGTTCCAGGACAGGCTCCAAAACCACAGAGAAACCCTGTCTCGAAAAACCAAAAAAAAAAAACCAAAACAACAACAAAAAAACCACTCTTCCCACCATCCTGTTGTTACAGTCTTCCCCAATGGTCCCTGAGTCTTGCAGGGAGGAAGCAGGGTTATGTTTATGCCCCACTTAGAATGAACACTCAATAGCCACTTATTCTCAGAGTGCTATCTGTGAGTTTTCTAACATGTCCCAGGCTATAAAAGATAACTTTCTTTGTCATCCACCCCTTTTTCCTTTTTTTTTTTTTTAAAAACTGGTGTGTGCCAGCACACCCTGCTTTGTTGCTGGGTTTTTTTTTCCAGTAGAAATCATTCAAATTGTAAGCATGAAGATCTTAACCGTCTCCTAAGACTTAGTGAGACATGATGCTCCATTACTTACCAAAGCTCTTCTGGCGAGTGGCAGGTTTTTCTGTCGTATCTCAAACTGTGCATAGTATAACCACATTTTGGCAAATGTGAACTATAAAACAAAAATACAGAAAAGATCTGACCTAAGAGGCTCATTTAATTTAACCAAAGGCCACTGGTCAAATTTCAGGTGAGGAGGGAGGATATATTTTGTTTTTAAGCAGAGATGACATTTATCAACGGTTAAAAATATAGCATGAAGCAGGTGAAAGGGCTCAGTGAACGATGGTACCAACTGTCAGGCCTGACCCTGTGCTTACTCTCCAGGACGCACATGGGGACAGAAAAAATCCCCAAGTTGTCTTCTGACTTCCACTGTGTCTATGGCATATGTACATAAATAAGAATGTAATAAAATTTATACACACATATACCCATGATGACCTAGACAGATGCTGTTATATATTCCATGGCATGATAGCCTCTACTTAGAATGTTTTGTGGGCTACTTGTGAGTTGATAGAACATACTATTTCTTTTCTTGTTTTTTTGTTTTGTTTTATTTTTTGAGACAGGGTTTCTCTGTAGCTTTGGAGCCTATCTTAGAACTTGCTCTGTAGACCAGGGTGGCCTTGAACTCATGAACATACTATTTCTAAGAGCAACTCACTAGGATTTTGTTTCTCATGTTGGGAAATGTGGGAGAGCAACATTTTAACATCTCTAAAGAAGCCACATGTTTAACCACACAAGCATGATATATCTGTTACCAAAAGACCCACTGTGAATCTCTTTCTATTGGCCTCTCTGAATTAACCACACTGCCCTGGATTCCTACACTGGATCTGCGTCACTTGTCCCAGTACAAGCTGCTCTATGAACAACAGTAAAGTGTTTCCTTTAATTCTCATGGTGCCACTCAACTTGAAAACTTTCAATCGATACATATTATTTTATAAACAGTAAAACAGGATTTTGATCTAGCAAGTGTACCTTTTTGTGAGGAATTAGTTCCAAAGATGCTTGATATACCTGTCTTGTCCTCTCAGGATCCTGTATTAAGATTAAAATAATCTTTTAAAAATCACATTCATACTTATTTTACTAATTTCATGACTAGTAGTAGAAATAGAACCCATTTCTCAAGATGCTGTTTTTAAATACTGATTTAATTTATGATTAAAAATAGCAACTACCTTTGATTATCTTAAGAATAACAATGTGGCCATCAAAGTCTGAATTCATCTCTGTGGAAAGGCCTGACAGCAGAAAGATGTTGCAGTCTCAAAGACTCAGAGGGTAGTCTTTACCTGTTAATTTATACAGAACCTATTTCTGGAAATGCCACTTGATTTTTATCAAAAGAAAAATGTACAATCTGGCCACAATCCTCTTTGTGACAAAAACCCATTATTAGGAAACTGTATATAATTAAACTGCCTCATTGTCATTCTTTCCCTTTCAGGTTTTAAATGCTACCTAATTGTGCCTCAAGGTTTTAAAAAAACACCACCATGTCTCAACAAGCACACAGTTTAAATGATGTACATGGGTGGACAGAGTCCTAAAAGAATTTAAAACTAAATTTGTCTGAAAAGTTGCAACTATCAGTTACTATCCACAACCATGATACTGGGGTAAGAAGGCCACAGGTCACCTTGGCTTCCAGCTCTTCATAGAGCGCATAGTTGATCCAGAGATAGATGTAGCGCTTCCAGTGCCTCTTCTCCTGGATGGGTGGCACGTTGGCGATGGCTCTCTCATAGACTTCCCGCACGGTGTCAGCTTCTGCGTCACTTTCCACCAGGCGTAAGTAATCAAACCATGCATCGTAATTGTGTGGATTAGCCTGGAAAAAACAGGCTAGTCTATAAAACCGGAACCAAAGCTAGACTTGACAGGCTGTCAGAACTATAAGGAGACGCCAAACTTGCTGTATGTTAGCATTTTTCCCCTTAGTTTTTACCCGTTATCTCATGCTCAGAACACCGTCCCTGAGACCGTATAGAACTGTAAAGGGCACTGGCTGGCACCTCGCCGTGAAGACCCTTTCCTCTACTACTTGGTAATGACATTCCGTTTTTTCCTTTGTTTCTGAGCCAGGATCTCATTCCATAGCCTAGGCTGGCCTTGAACTCATGATAATTATCTTGCCATGGCCAGTCCTGGGACTACAGACGAGTCTACACACACTTCCAACTTGTGTAAATGTTATTACACATATGACTGTAAAACAATTATGCTGATAATGAAATTGCAATGCGTTCATATCCGATTCTAAATCAGGAAACACCTTTTCAAATAACAGTAACTCATCCTGAACACCTTACGGACCTCTCACTTCATTTAACACTAGACTTGTCCTTTGTTAGGAACTACCTGAATCTGACTAAGCAAGACACAAGAACCCGGAGAGAAAATACTGCTATCTAAACCGGAAATGGCATATTCTGGAGATAAGAACAGAACTCTCTATCATAGATCTCTTGCTCATGCAAAGCAGGTGTTTGGACCCATCTCTGGCCCTTCCACCCTTTTCCAAAATGACCTCAAATAGAGGTCACATAGCTTTTGAGGCACGGACTCAATAGGAAACCTAGGCTGGCCTTGAACTAATAATTTTTCTGACTATCTTCTAGGTGCTAGGATTACAGGTGTGGTCCATCCTGCTCAGTTCCACATGTCTTCAGTTTGCTCTCAGACTTTCCACTAGGGAATGGCATAGCAAATCCAAGTATGGCTTGCTCTACTTTCTTTAAGCCACATTTATTCCAGTTTGCCAGTACTAGCTGCCAAGTCTATCAGGCACATCAGCAAGAGTAAACACTAGCGTCAGCTTGCTACTGCTGGAGAGCGCCAACAGCCCCGCCGTCCCAGCGGCACCCACCTTCACTTCCTCTTCATACTGAAATCGCCGCTTGCTCACGATGATGTCTTCGATACCTCTCCGGTCCCCAAACTTCTTCTCAAAGATGGTGTAGTTCTTGAAGAGTTCTTGGGCCTCTTGTTTTGAAATTCTATCCAGGGCATATTTGTAGATAACTCGTACCCTTTCAAACTAAAAACATAGAGTCAGAAAGGACTATAAAGGTTATTTTCAAATATTTATTTATTTATTTATTGTGTATACAATATTCTTCCTGCGTGTATGACTGAAGGCCAGAAGAGGGCACCAGACCTCATTACAGATGATTGTGAGCCACCATGTGGTTGCTGAAAATTGAACTCACGACCTTTGGAAGAGCAGGCAACACTCTTAACCACTGAGCCAACTTTCCAGCCCCCTAAAGGTTATTTTTTAGTTCCATATTTAATACTGTCTCAAAACTGAGATTCTATTTCTCCTCACCCATCCTGGGTCCTCCCCAGGCTGGCAGGCCACAGCTTCATGGCATACCTGTTCACACCCAAAGCCCCACAAGCCTGCCTTGGTTCCTCTCCAGTTCTCCATTCCTTCACTGACTCTTTCAGAAAGAGATGGGATTTTCATCTCTCCCCTGCTGCCCTTTTCTCCTCTACCTTGATGCTTGCCCACCTCCGTTTCTAACTGAGAATATTCCAAAAACCTTCTCGCTGGACCCTCTGGCTTATCATGTGCCCCCTTTGTGCTAATGACCAAACCCAGAGCTGCATCCACGCTCGCAAGTGCTCGCCCACTGAGCTTCATCCGCAACCCTCCCCTGGTTCCACTCTTGTTATACCCCTGCCCTGCCCCCAGAATACCTTCATGAACTAGTCAGAAGCTCAGTAATTGTCATTCAGTCACTGTCCCACTTAAAACTCTCTAACCCGTCTGGAGAAATGGTTCAGAGGTTAAGAGCACTGGCTGCTCTTCTAGAGGTCCTGAGTTCAGGTCCCAGCAAACAGGGTGGCTCACAGCCATGTGTAGTGAGATCTGGTGCCCTCTTCTGGCCTGCAGGCACATATGCAGGCAGAACACTATACATACTAAATCTAAAAAAAAAAAAAAACCCTCTAACCCCTGCCTCTTAAGAGAGAATCTGATGAGAATGTCTCCAATTCCATCATTTTCTGTCTATACCAAGGAAGAGAGAAACTGGTTTATTTGTGGGGCAATCTATGTTTCCATCACGCATTGTTTCCTTTGGCTGAGGGCCTTAGTTCTTTTCCTCCCTAAATTATTATCTATAAAGCCCTTGATTCAGGATACCAAAAGACTCTCATCAGTTTATATGTGTATTTTTGTGTTTGAGATAATGTCGTATGTACTCCAAGCTGGCTCCAAACTTATGCTGGGAATATAGGCACATGCCACAACATCTAACTCCAGGTTTACTTAAAGGCTTGATTTTCAAACCAAGCAGAATGAAATTAAGCTAGTTATCATACATCAGCTCCAATCTATAGCTCAGCAATACATGCATGCTCTTCTGTATGAAATAATGCTTTCGTATCTAAAAAACATTTTCTGTATGGATAAGAGAATCAAATAAAACAGAAATGAACTCATTGTGCACCTACTTCTTTCTGGTTTTCCTCAAATTTAGCAAAGGCCACATACAGGTGTTCGTCCATATGTTCATCTCCAAAGAACTCGACTGCTCTCTCGTAGACCTTCCGCGCATGGGCAAAATAGGCATGTTTCTCTTCAAACCGGGCATATTTGATCCAGTTCTTCACAGCGGGGTGCACGAGCACAAGTGCACGGGAGTGAAGGAGAGAGCTGGCAAGACAGCAGAGCTAACCCAACAACGGAGGCTGTGGGAGCTCAGGGGCAGAGCTCATACATAGCATGTTAAAAGGCTCAAGGCCCAGACCATACCCACCCACACCTCAGCGATTCAAATACAACCGGAGGGTGACAAAGCACATACCAGGGAGTCTCATACTGACCCCAGCCTCTGGGGTCAGGGTCCTGTTACTCATTCTGATCTGCCTTCAATGCGGACACAGTAGTGGGTACACACAAGCCTGAAGCCAAAGAAAACCCTCAACCTGGTTATAAGCCCTGTGATCTTTGACAAGCCATTCATCCCAGTTTTCAGTGTGGGAAAAGAGAAAAATACCAAGCTCACCCACCACTGCTGCCTCTATAACATGAGGGAATGTTTATGAAACAGAGCACTTTCTGGCCAAAAGGACAGTCAATAGAGAGCACCTGCTACACGGAAAGCTCAGTCACGGCAGTCTACCCACAACAAGCAGAGCAAGCTGCCGTCCGAAGCTAAAGGGAAAGCTTTCACTTGCCACTAAATTACCAGGGCACATCAAGCTTCCCTGAAGAAGCCAAAAATTTCTAGTGATTAATTCATATGTACCAAAGATGGCAAGAGCACCTGTTCCGAGGCTGATTTTCTGGTTCAAATACACCTACGTCACCACCTAGGACCCCAGGAAAGTTAATCATTCATGCCTCAGTTTCCTCACCTGCACGCCAGGGTTTTCACAACTACTGGCAATATAAAGGGCATAACAGACCTATCGATCCTGCTGTCTCCATCTCCCAGTTCTGGGATTACAGACAGGTGCTACCGAGGCTAGCTCTTTATGTGGGTGCTAGGGATGCAAACACAGGGCTTCATGCTTATGCACCAAGCACCGTATCAACTAAGCCATCAAGCAACTAGTCTCAGGTTGTCCCACAACAGGTGTCAGAGCCCCATCCTACTGGCCTCAGGGAGGGAGAAAGCGCCTTATAGTCACAGCATGGGCCCGTCCTGCTTTCACACTCATGCATCGCATTCTCTCTATATATATATGATACCTCTGGGTGACAAGGATCACAGAGCCATTTCTAACAGTGCTTTTACAGACCCCATCTTCCAGATGTTAAACATCAGCCTGCCACAACTGGCTGTTCAATTTTCTATAGCGCTGAGGCCTAAACTTGGGGCCTCAGAATATGCTAGCCAAGTGCCCTAACAATGAGTATACTTAGCTTCACCATCTTTAGTTTTAATTTTTCTTGTATAGAAAGGACACAAAGGTTCAGGGAACTAAATGACTCTGGAGTCACAGCTAGTAAGCAACGACCCTCTGGCTGACCTCCATTAACAGCGCTAATGCTAAACATAGACCTGTGGTTCTGGCAGCCAGGGTTTAGTGCAAAAAAACAAAAATGAACCCATATCATTGAAAAGACTCAAATCACCCAATTATCCAGACCACAAATTTTTATATAAACAATTCCCATCCTTACAAAAAAATGTGAAAAGTGATGAAGTGTGCCTTTTGACCTTCAATGTCAGCTTAATAGCTACATTTCTTGACCGTGACATCTTTTTGAGAGGTAGACACCCATGATAACCAAACACCACGTACACCTCATTCAAAGGATATAGCGTTCATAAATGGTGCGGGCCCGCTCCACCTCTTTGTAGCGCAGCTCAAAGTTGATGTAGGAGTGCCAGGCCTGCTCCTCGGGCTGCCATTCCATCCAGCGCTCAAACACCTGGCGGGCACCAGCGACATTGCCCAGCATCTCCTCCATGTATGTGTACTTGTACCTGATACAGAACCATTCAAAGATGCCTGCTGTGGTCAAAATGACTTAGGGAAAAAAGGAATCGTTGACATTTCCAATGCTTTGTTAGGTTTTATTATATAGCTGTAGAACATTAGGATTATGACTCTAGATTATGTGACATTAAAAAACACTGTATTTTAAGGAAAAGTAAAATGTAAAGTTCAACAGTTACCATAACTGCAAGTAAAACTAATACACAGTAGGGAGAACTTTGCTAATTCACAAAAGGCCGCTTTGTACAATCAGAGGCTTACCAGAACTGGTTGACTCGTGGCAGAGTTGTTATGGCTCGGTCCCAGATATTTCGGGCATGGTTGACCTGGCGGTTCTTCATTTCCATTTCTGCATATTTCAGCCAGAGTGTGATATTCCGATAGTCTACATCTAAAGCACGCTCGTATATGGATCGAGCCCTGAACAAACAAGATATGGAGAGCATCAAAAGCAGCACCATAAAATACGCAGTAGTCACTTCAAATTCGCTGCAATGCCTGCTGTTTGTTTTGTTGGATCTCTATCATGAGTCAAGTTCTGATCATAGAAAGAGAAAAAGCAATGATGTACTCAAGTTACTGTAATTTTAAAGAGAGAAGCATGCTACTATTTCATAATGCCATAAACATCATAGTCAAGGTCTGACAGGAAGCAGAGAAAGAAATGGAAAGTCTGGTGAAACAAGCTAAGCAGGAGGAATCCCAGAACTGCGAATGGAAGAGATAATTCCAGTTTGTTCCAAAGTCGAGGCTGGTGGGGAAGGGTGCCTTCAAGGGGTCAAGGCAGAGAGCAGACAAATGTCACAGGGAAGAACAGTGGTGTGCACAGGAACTGGCAAGGACATGGTCCCAGCAAGGCTCGGCTATGAGGGAGAATGCAGAAAGGCGGCTCAGCAGCAAGTCAAGGCCACAATCTTCATCTTGACAACAGATTTCAGCAGAGCATTTCTCGTTTTGAAATATGAACACAGAGAAAACAGATAGAACACTGCTTCTTTAGCCTCAGGAGTACTAGCAGCAAGACCCACCAGGACTCCTGCAACACTATGGCCGTCCTTCCAATGCCCCAAGGACCCTCAGAAGAACCTGACAGTGCCATGAACAGAATCTGGAAGGTGCTAATACAGTACGGCCCTCTGCTCTACCTCCCCTAGGTTTCTCATAAGTATTATATAAATATTACACTTATGGCAATTTTACCTTTGAATTTCCTTTAGGCTTTCTTCCCATTGTGCATATTTTATCCAGTTACTAATCACAGTCCTATTTTTTCTTATGTTATCTTCAAAAGTCTGAAAGGCAAAAGGGGTGGGGGTAGTATATTAAAGAGAAAATGACTTTGCCTTTTGCCTTGTAATAAAAGTTACTCATTTCATCCCTTTTTAAGAGAAATTATGTCCTAGATGCTGAGAAGCAAGAAGCTCACTACAGGTTACAATGACAAGTGTTTCTCTAAAGTTTATGGACACAACAAAAAACCTGTAGATATAATGAACTACTGGAAGAATGACTGGTAGTTTTTCTGTTGTCCATAACAATAACGAGTATTTTAATGTACGCTACTCTCATTCCTAATAAGAAAACGACTTTTAACATTACTTTTAAGTACCCTCAGTAATTTGGAGAGTTTGACATATAACTTCCACAATACTAGTGGATTAAATAATCCCAAATATTAGCCTGAGGTCAAACCACATAGGCTGTCTCTGAGTTCCCAGACCCTGGTTCCTACTGTGGGTGGAGACATGGACAGCTGTGCAGGGTGCTCCCCAGTGGATGGAGACATGGACAGCTGTGCAGGGTGCTCCCCCAGTGGGTGGAGACATGGACAGCTATGCAGGGTGCTCCCCAGTGGGTAGAGACATGGACAGCTGTGCAGGGTGCTCCCCCAGTGGGTGGAGACATGGACAGCTGTACAGGATGCTCCCCAGTGGATGGAGACATGGAGAGCTGTGCAGAGTGCTCCCCAGTGGGTGGAGACATGGACAGCTGTACAGGGTGCTCTCCCAGTGGGTGGAGACATGGACAGCTGTACAGGGTGCTCTCCCAGTGGGTGGTGACATGGACAGCTGTGCGAGGTGCTCCCCAGTGGATGGAGACATGGACAGCTGTGCACAGCACACTCCCAACAGACTTACCTTCCTTTTCCGCAGTTTGTAATCATTTAATTCTTCTTCATCTGTGATCTTCTGCTGAGGAGGAGGTGGGAGGAGCTCGAGTTCTCTTTCCTTAGCCTCTCTTAAGAGCTGCTCGGCAGTTATCTGTACCTCGGCCGGCGCTTTGTTTTTCACCTTAAAAAAAAAAAAAAGGACATTTCTATTTTGGATAGTGTTCTCCACACAAGAGTTTTAAAAGCCACAAACATTTTCCAGGATGTGAACTTCGCAAGTATGAGGACAAGATGACCTCTTTGAATGACATGTTCAATTCTTTGAGACAGAATCAGGGGGCGGGAATCCAGCATTTTCTATTTAATTCATGGCATCCATGATAATGAGTCCATAGTGAAAGTCAAGAGAAAAAAAGAAGGGACAAACAACAGCAGTTTTTCCTTTTTATTTTTTATTTTTTTGGTTTTTTCGAGACAGGGTTTCTCTGTGGCTTTGGAGCCTGTCCTGGAATTAGCTCTGTAGACCAGGCTGGTCTCAAACTCACAGAGATCCACCTGCCTCTGCCTCCCGAGTGCTGGGATTAAAGGCATGTGCCACCATCGCACGGCTAGTTTTTCCTTTTTAAAGATGTAGAATAAGCACGATTTCCTAGCATTGTACCCTGTTTACAGGATTCTTCTACTTATTTTAACCCCTCTAGTGGTCAACCTGGTTTTCTCTTGACACTTTAAGTCAGGTGAAACTTCCCATCATCAGTTTGTTAGCTTCTCGGGCACACACAGCTGTGTTCAACAAGCCAAACGTGTTCACATTTAGATGGACCCGCAGTGCAAGCATACTGTTCTAATTCACGGTAGCTACAAGCCAAACATGTTCCGATTTAGGTGGGCCCGAAGTACAGGCAAACCGTTCTAAATTGCTTTCTTATCGCTGTGATAAAGCATCACCAACAAAAGCACTTGGAGAGGAAAGAGTTAATTCGGTTAATACATTGGGATCACAGCCCATCAGGAAGGGAAGTTGGGGCAGCCTAGAGGCAGGAACTGAGACACAGAAACACTGCCCACTGGATTGATTGCTCAACTGCTTTCTTACAGTAGGCAGGACCACCTGCCCAGGTGTGGCACTCCTTGAGAAGGCTGGGCCCTTCAAATTAAGAAAATGCCTAACAGACTTGCCTGTCTGATGGAGGAATTTTTATCAACTGAGGTTCCTTCGCTCCCCAGATAGCTGTAGCTTATGTCAAGCTGACAAAAACCTAGCCAGCACACCTACCCTGGCTTTTATGACTCAGTATGAAAAAAAGCTCCCACATTAGACTTTGACAATAATTACACGTGGAAATGAAAACTTATCTCAAAGCAAAAAGGCCACGAAGAACGACCCAGAGGGGCAGTGGTGGCGCACGCCATTAATCCCAGCAGAGGCAGGCGGATCTCTGTGAGTTCGAGGCCAGCCTGGTCTGCAGGAGCTAGTTCCAGGACAGGCTCTAAAGCTACAGAGAAACCTTGTCTTGAAAAACCCAGAGACAGACAGACAGACAGACAGACAGACAGACAGACAGACGAGTGAGGAGAGAGACGGAGAGAGGGAGGGAGGAGAGAGGAGAGACACGGAGGGAGGGAAGAAAGGGGGGGGAGAGGCAGGACAGACTCGAGACGAGCTTGGAGTGACAAGACCCCTCGCCACGCCACCGACCCAGGCGCAGAGCTCGCTACCCCGAGCGTCCGGAGCACGACACCGCAGATACTGTGCTGGGGCCCTTTGCCGTCGCTTACCTTGGCCACTTTGGGAATTCGCTGTTTCCCGGCCGCCGTAGAAGCCGCCATGTCTGCAGCCGCTGAACTGGAGCAACCTCGACCCACACTCGAACCTCAGAAATCAGTTTCGAGAAAAGGCCCACACCTGAGAGCCAGCCCACAACAAACGAGATCCCGGAAACGGAAGCGGAATTCGCCAGGACGACCTTTGACCGCCGCGTGAGTTGAGCGAGACGTCACGTCGTTTCCGTAGCAACCGTGTACGCGTCCTCTGTGGAGCGGCTCGGCTGCAGCTGCGGGTGAGGTGGATATCGTGGGCTGTGCCGCAGGAACGTAGGGCCCGGGAGGCCTGGGACGCAGCCAGGTCGGTCTTCGGGATGCATGCAGCTGTGGGCAGTGTCACCTGCGGGGGTCGTAGGAAGCCACCTCCGATGTGGAAACTTGGTAGAGGAGGAAAGAGCGGCGAAAGAAACCTCAGCCCTGCGAGCGGTGGGCGGCGCAGCGGTGAATGCTGGGCTTTGTAGTCGCTGAGTCCACGCCCCGCCCCATCGTCTCGGGCTTCCCAGCGATTGGGTCGTCTCTGAAACGTAGTTTTTTGTTTTTGTTTGTGTGTGTGTGTGTGTGTGTGTTTTAACAGAAAGAGGTATTTTTGAAACAAGATGTTAAGGAAATAAGCCAGTAGCAAAACACCTAACCCTATGGTCAGAAAGTGATCTGTAAATTTTTAGTCTGTGAATTTTTCATTATTTCAATTCTGTTATCATGCATGTCCTTGACTATAAAAAAATAAAAATACCTATTTCCTTAAGATTGAAAAGCCTATATAAAGTGCTCACTAGATGTCAGTAAGTATAATAGCTGACACACCTTCAAAAAAGTGATTGAATTTTCCGGGCGGTGGTGGCACACTCCTTTAATCCCAGCACTTGGGAGGCAGAGGCAGGTAGATCTCTGAGTTCAAGGCCAGTCTGGTTTACAAGACCTAGTTCCAGGACAGAGAAACCCTGTCTTGAAAAACAGAAGAGAGAGATTGACTGATTGAGAGAGAGGTTTATTGGGAGGGAAGAATCCAGGAGGGTAGCTGACTCTGCGAGGGTGGAGGAGGGCAGCAGCAGCAAACTGAACAGGCTTAGGGCTTATATAGGTCTTCATAGGGGAGGAGTTTTTCAAGAGAGATTTTCAGGGTGGGAATTGCTCAGATTTCAGTTCCTTGAGCTCTGCTTTGCTAGAACTCGTGCTCAGGGATTGGTTCGTTTTCCTGCTCAGGGATTGGTTGGTTGGTTTTCTGCTTAGTTGGTCAGAAGTAGATTTGGCTCTGGTTTCAGGGCCAAAGTGTGGTTCTTTCACTGGCCCTTTTTAGCCTTTTGGCTCTAATTTCAGTGCCAGAGCATATTTCTTTCACTGGCTCTGATTCTAGGGCCAAAATGTGTTTCTTTGGCTGTCCCTTTTTCCCTACAGGAGCTTCTCTGTGTAACGACTGTAGCTGTCCTGGGGCTTGCACTGTAGACCAGGCTGGCCTTGAGCTCACAGAGATCTGCCTGCCTCGACCTTCCAGTGCTGAGATTAAAGGCATGTGCCACCACCTTCTGGCCATCTTTTTTTTTTTTTATAACTGCTTTTTTTTTTATTACTTCTTGGTGAGTTTTGTACAGTGTGTCTTAATTATATCCACTCTCTCCAATTTTTCCCAAATCTGCCCCACTTCCCCATCCACCCAACTTGGTGTCTTTTTTTTTTTTTTAACATTTTAAGTTCCATTTGCTTTGCCAGAGTATTCCTGGATAAATGTAGTCTTCCACTGTGTAGTAGGAGGAAGCGGACCGTGTCCCACCGCCTGGCTAGCTTAACCCCCCAAAATAACCATAAAGAAATTGTATTAATTTAATTACTGTCTGATGTGGGAGTGTCATATATCAATCTGTTGATTTCATTGGTTAAGCAATAAAGAAACTGCTTGGCCCTGATAGGTTAAAACATAGGTGGGAGGAGTAAACAGAACAGAATGCTGGGAGGAAGAGGAAGTGAGCTCAGAGGCGCCATGCTCCCCTCTCCCGGGCAGACGCGATAGCTCTGCTCTCTGAGGCAGACGCAATGAACTCCGACCCAGGATGGCCGTAGGCTAGAATCTTCCTAGTAAGCACACCTTGGGGTGCTACATACGTTATTAGAAATGGGCTAGTCCAGGTGCAAGAGTTAGCTGAGAAGAGGCTCGATATAGTGGGCCAAGCAGTGTTTAAAAGAATACAGTTTCCATGTAATTATTTCGGGGCATAAGCTAGCCAGGCGGCCTGGGGTGCTGGGGACGCAGCCCCGCCACTCCTATTACTACAACTGTCTGGCTCATTATATCTAGCCTCTTCTTGATCTAACCCATTTCCGTTAATCTGTGTATCACCACGAGGTCATGGCTTACCGGGGAAATATTCAGTGTCTCTGACCTGGTGACTTTATGGTGGCTCTCTCTATCTGCTGGTTTCTTCCTCCCAGAATACAGTCTGTCTTTTCCACCCATCCAAGTTCTGCCCTATCAGGCCAAGCAGTTTTCTTTTTTTTATTGCTTAACCAATGAAAGCAACACAAATACTGAAGAACCTCCTATACCACAACTGGAGCATGGCCAGCTTCCCAGGGGTTGCCTTCTTAGAGAAAACCAACCCTTTCCAGCAGCTAATTGTTAATTTCCCCACTGTCAGGAATGGGGCTGTGGGCCTGACTCTCTGTTCGGGGTTGTGGTCTGGCTTGGGTTGGCACAGTTCTTTCACATGCTGTCACAGATGTTCATGTGTGCAGCTGCCCTGCTGTGTCCAGATGTTTTCTGTGGTCACCCGGCTCTTTCTGCCTCCTCTTCGATGATGATCCCTGAGCCGAGGGGAAGAGGGAGGGGGAGGGAATTGAGGCAAAGACACTGGTACTTAGGCAGGTAGTGGGGGTGGGTGCAATAGCCTCTTATTTTTTAATGTCTCTGTAGCTTTACTCTTTGTAGAGATTGGAGACATGTCTTTTCAGATTGGTGTCCTTCCTTTAGTAACATGAGCTTAAGTTTTTGTCTCATACAACCTTTCAAGATTGATGTCTCTCAGGGTTCCAGGTTTGCCGTAAGGGCAAACTCTTATTTGGAATGTGGGCACAGCTGCAATTGGATGTTCTCGTTATTGGTGGGACTGACACGGAGACTTATTATTAATTATGAACTCTTGGCCATAGCTTAGGTTTTTCCTCCAACTAGTTCTTAACTCAAATTAACCCGCTTCTACTAATCTATGTTCTGCCTCACGGCTCAGCTACCTCTCCTCTGTACAGTATGTCCGACTTGTTCTCCATCTCGCTGGTGTCTCTCTGTGCCTAGATCTCTTTTCCTTTCTCTCCCTGGAAATCTCACTGATCCTCTCCTGCCTAGCTAGTGGCCATTCATCATTTTACTACACCAATCACAGCCAACATCTCTCCATACAGTGTACAGATACTTGCAACACATGGCTGTCGGTACTTTCTTTATAATAAGACTGTATGCTGTCATGGTGGGTTAAGTCAGTCAACGAGCCCTTCCAATATCTAAAGCAGTTTTTAAAATAGGTGTAGAAAGTTCTAGGCAAGTCTGTTCTCAGTTCATCTTCTAGGAGAGCAGCATTTTAGCAGGTTTGCAATAACCATTGTTGAAGCCAGCCACCTGGGAAAACGTGTCCTGTGAGTGTCCCTGAGAACCCCTACACGTGTTTACCCTGACCACATGAAATTAAGTAACTGTCCCGTGCTGTGTGTACTGTAATTGAACTAGCCCGTCATCTCAAATTAATAAGGGACTTTTCTCTTTCTCTTGGGTACAGGAGAAAAAATGTCAGTCCTCACTTCTCCCAGAGGGAAGGTAGAAGTGGTTCATTGCCGAAGAACAGAATCCCAGGATATCTTTTGTATCAAAAGCCTCATTAGAAAATTTACTCAGAAGCTCTTTGGGAGGATAAATATCATCTATCTTCTGTAAGTACATGGCTAAGTAAGTTCAGGAATGCTTGTCAGTTTTACTACAGGGCTGGGGACGTAGAGACAGCGTTCACCTAGAAGGCATAAGATCCTGGGCCCAGTTCCCAGCGAGAAAACCACCACCGCCACCATTTGAAACCTTTATCACGCCCCAGAAATGGTCCGTTGATCTTATGACATTTCAAGTGGGCAGTTCACTGCATAGTGACAGATGTGGATCAGGACATCTAGGGACAGTCGACCTCTATGTCCTCTAACTGTGTAAATCGAAGACTTCTCATGGGCTTTAGAGTCAAGCAAACTTGAATCGAAACCTCAAGTGCCCCACTCACTAGTACAATCCATTGGGGTGCAAGGTTAACATGTCCAGGTTTTGAGACCTAATCTGAGGTTCCTGCTGCTGTTTCCATTTGATGGATGAGAATGAGAGGCCTGCTGCAGGTCAGGCTAACATAAGTAACCAAGTCCAGACTTGCTCTTAACCATCCCTAAGATGTTCCTCTCATCTTGAAAATGTGGACAACTGTTTTTCTTCAAAGATCTTGTTCTGCCTGATATATAATATATGAGATATATTTATATATATTATATATAGTATTATATATATAATAACCTTCTATGGGCACAAGAATAAAATCTTTG
>NW_026067989.1:3088356-3091384 GCF_014885135.2 Alexandromys fortis
CCTGTGCCAATGTGTTGTAGAGTACTTCCCACTTTCTCTTCTATCAGGTTCATTGTGTTTGGACTGATATTGAGGTCTTTAATCCATTTGGACTTGAGTTTTGTGCATGGTGATAGATATGGGTCTATTTTCATTCTTCTACAGGTTGACATCCAGTTCTGCCAGCACAATTTGTTGAAGATGCTCTCTTTTTTCCACTGTATACTTTTAGCCTATTATTGCTTTTATATTTCATAAGGCTGCACCGCAGCTCTTGATATATGTCCAGATGTTAATGCGCTTGTGTTGTCCCTTTTCACATGGAGCCAGTGATGGCTTGTGTGATCCATAGACCGTAGCAGAAGGGATACTTTGTGACTTCAAGTCTAAGGCACACAGAATCCTGCAGCTTCTCAGAATTCAGCTCTCAGAATTCAGCTGCCATGCCCATCAAAGTTTGCAGCCCGTAGCTACTGGCAAGTCTTCAGAACGGCCCTGAGCCTGCAGCCACCCTCTCCTGCCAGCCATGCATGCCAGTGCTTTCCAGTCATCGCATCTCCGCAGCCTCCAGCTGCAGCCACATTTGACTCTTAGCACAAAACTTGCTCGGCTGAACTCACAGAATCACTGCCCAGTCGGGAGTCTTCCCCTTAAGTCAGGAAGTTCTTTGGGGGTTGTTTGCTGCAATGTGCAGAAGACAAGTGTTTTTGCGTGACGTGTATAATTTGTTCATTTGGTTAGGATCATCATGGAGAGACTAGGCCTAGAGATTGCAATGTACGATCTGTAGAGGAGAAAGTAGAATAGAATTTAAACCCCAGGAGGGTAAGAGCATTGGTTACATTTTTGTCTCTGGGACAAAATACTGGGCAGAAGAGACATAAGAGAAGGGAGATTTGCCTGGGTGCATTGTTCTGGAGGGTACGCATGCCTACCACGGCAGGAGGGGCGTGGAGAGAGAGCTTGCAGCGTGGCTTATTCACGTCGCAGCAGATCAGGAAGCAGACATCTCAGGCCAGAACCAGTGGCAGATAGAACCTCCAGGGCCCACCCCAGCAACCCACTTCTGCTAGCTAAGCCAAACATCTCAAAGGCCCCAGTCTCCCAGAATACTACTACCAGCTGGTCATGAGTGTTCAGAACAAGACCCCCAGGGTACCTTGTTCATTCAGTCCACAGCGACAAGAAAAGAAAGAGAGGAAAATCTCACCTATGTCAATACTCCGTAGTAAATGTATGTGGACTGAACTCTTCTGTACAAAGATTAAGATGGGCATGTTGGCTAAAAAACAAAACAAAAATATAAAATCACATAAAGATTTAAAGTAAAAGTATTGGGAAAAGAGATTTACTAGTTGCCTGTGCACTAAGTTTTGTACTAGTTGCCTGAGGACTTGACGTTCGGCAGTCAATTAGTCCGAAAGGCAAGCTGGGTCTTGAAGCAATTTTGAAGGTAATTTTTCTTTCCTCAGTAGGTAGCTAGGAAAGTTCAGCTGTGCTGTGTGGAAAAGGTGTAGCGAAAATGTAATTCTGTAAGTCAGGCAAGGGGACCCAGTGCCTGTGATCCCAGGATTTGAGGGGCTGAGACAAGAGTACCCTGGAGTTCAAGGCCAGAAACAACTACTGTGCTAATGTGGTCCTTATTTCAGAGGCGTGGTGACCAGCCACGGAAGCCAGTGTCAAAGGGTAAATTTACATTTTCATTCCCTGCAGCGTCAAAAACGTCCACTCCCAAACCTACCTGTCTTTCATTTTTCCAGGCCAACTCCTGGCCCTTTGCCAGGCTGTCCTAAAGGCTTAATGACTGATTTTTTTTTTAGACATTTCTAAAAATAGTGATTTTTTTTCTTTTCATTTTCTTTCTTTCTTTTTATTAGATTGCACATTCACAGGTCTACAGAAATGAGCAAACCTTATCTCATTTATAAAATGGTCAGGATAAAAATGAACCGACCAGGCAAGAGAAATAAGCGCAGGAAGCAGCGAAGCTACCATGTTGAGAGCAGACACCACACAGTGGCCAGGATGGACAGAGCCCCGCTTCCCGTTTGCGTGTGAAGAATTCAAGGGAACACTGAGGTCTCTCGCTCAATCATTTAAACAAAGCCCAAAGATGCTGCCTCACCAAGATTCCCACCAAGTGCATTTGAGAAAAGTTTTGTTTGTATTTGGGAAGTTCCTTAAACCGGTGGAACAAATGAGACATTTGTTACTCCAAAGAAAGACGCTCTGGTTTCCATTGCTGGGCAATATCTTTGAGCTTTAATGTGATTTGTGTGAAGTACATACAGTATATGCATCTGTCATGTATACACACAGACATGCTATGTACATGTGTCTAAGGTCCCTATAGCCTGTGTTTGAACTATTACAAAGAAAGCTTAAAATCCATCTTTTAAAAGCCTTTTCTTTTTACCCATATCCTCCCCTATCCCAGAATGGGTTTTATCTGCCCTCCTAACCCCCTTTTTGATCCCAGAATGTTTTTTATCTGCCCCTAGAAGGGCACAATGACCAAGGGGCAATAACAAATGGAAATTATGTACACAAAAGAACAATGCTACATAAGTCACTTTTTATTGTGGCAGCTATTTGGAAATTGTAGCGCATTTTCCCCATTGAAACAAAGTTGTTCCTGGCTGGCTTCCCAGGCCAACCCATAAAAGCTTACTTAATCCATAATGTCTGTGCAGTACGGTACCATGTTAATTGTGCTATAGAACTCAACAGCCACCCTAAGGTTCCCATGGATAAATGCATTTCAAGTTAAAATTGAGATTCCAGGAACACAGTGTCCCTTGCTTCCCTGGGGCAATGGCAGCTCTCTGTCCCCAGTCCTTGCCCACCTCTTCCTTCCCACCACTGTCATATCTGATGTTTGTGGAGTCTTGTGTGGTGGGTGTTTTCTCTGTGTGAACGAGAGGGATGGTTCTCAGCCATAGTTTATGGTCTAGGGCTGAAAAGTACAGAAGACCAGGAAAGAGAGAGAGAGAGAGAGAGAGAGAGAGAGAGAGAGAGAGAGAGAGAGAGAGAGAGAGAGAGAGAGAGA
>NW_026067989.1:3097780-3099850 GCF_014885135.2 Alexandromys fortis
GAGAGAGAGAGAGAGAGAGAGAGAGAGAGAGAGAGAGAGAGAGAGAGAGAGAGCAAGGCCCGCCTTTTGAAAGAGAACAGAGGGAATGTGTACAGGAGGTGCTCTTAGTAGCAACAGCGAGGACGTATCCTGTCAGAACTCCAAGGGACGGCCAGCACAGATGCTGAATACTAACACACAGAACGCTGAGTGCTGTGGTTGCTACACAGGTGGGGCCTGGAATGAGAGAGGTAGTTTGGTGCTGGAGAGGTTATCAATTAAGAGCACTTGTTGCTCTTCCAGAGGACCTAGTTCGGTTCCTAGCACCATCTCCCGGGGATCCAACATCTCTGACTTCCACAAAAACACACATTATTAAGAAAACAACAACAACAACATAGGAGGCTGGAGTTAAGAGCACTGACTGCTCTTCCAGAGGTCCTGAGCTCAATTCTGAGCAACCACATGGTGGCTCCCTACAATATGTAAAGAGATCTGGTGCCCTCTTCTGGACTGCAGGCAGAACACTATATGTTAAATAAATAAATTTTAAAAGAACAATAAAAATAAACTTTAAACAAAAGGAAGGTTTGTTGTAGGAGGCTGCTTGTTTGTTTCCTGGTCACTCAGACTCCCAAAATAACCATACAGAAACTGTATTAATTAAATCACTGCTTGGCCCATTAGCATTAGCTTCTTATTAGCTAACTCTTACATTTTAATTTAACCCATTTCTATTAATCTGTATATTACCACGAGGCTGTGGCTTACCAGGTAAAGTTCCAGCATCTGTCTCCAGCGGGGCTACATGGTTTCTCCATGACCCTGTCTCCTTTCTCCCAGCGTTCAGTTTAATTTTCCCCACCTAGCTCTATTCTACATTATCAGGCCAAGCCAATTTCTTTATTCATTAACTAATCATATTCACAGCTTACAGAGGGGAATTCCACATCACCTCCCCTTTTCTGTTTAAATAAAAAGGAAGGTTTTAACTTTAACATAGTAAAATTATATACTAAAATTTAACATAGTAAATATATATATTATATATAGTAAAATTATATATAACAAAACAGGTATTAGCAAGATTACAGTTACACTATTTATATCTACTTTATCTTTTATAATAATTAAGGAAAACTAAAACTATCTATTCTTCAACTTCATCAAAGAATCCAGAGGATATAATATTACCTAAGTAAACAGGAAGTGCATTGTAAGCAACTTCCAAAACTTTAGAATTGACAGAGACATCTCTCTGCCTGGACAGTCACCCTAAGTTCTTTTTTTTTTTAAATATTTATTTATTATGTATACAATATTCTGTTTTGTGTGTATGCCTGCAGGCCAGAAGAGGGCACCAGACCCCATTACAGATGGTTGTGAGCCACCATGTGGTTGCTGGGAATTGAACTCAGGACCTTTGGAAGAGCAGGCAATGCTCTTAACCTCTGAGCCATCTCTCCAGCCCCCCTAAGTTCTTCTGTATCATTGGAGCATCCCATCTTCAGCCCACAGGACTATAATATCCAGCAGACCTTTTCATAAAGCAGGAAATTTCAAAGACAGGTCTATTTATATTGGAAGTTTGTCAGTCACTTTCTTCTGTGTCCCGCAGAATGTCTAGCAGACTCTTTTATAAAGCAGGAACCCCAAAGGATCATCTCACCTTCTTTAGGCAACTTCAGCAGTCCTTTTTTTCTGTGAGTTCTGCATGTCTTGTTCATATAGCATAATATCAAGCAGTCCAGGCGAGAACAGTTTCTTGCCCAAATGACTAATAAATGCTATAAAGAGGCTCTTCACTGCCCATCTTCCTCTTAAAGTAGATTGGTGCTGCCAGGAGCAGATGTGTCTCATGTCATGAAAACTCCAAAGTACTTAAAACATTTTAAATACCATATTCTGTAGTCTTTGAAAGGTTTGAAGAATGCCTATCTAACTGAAATATATCACTATATATCTAAAAACCTTAACTAATATGACTACAAGCTAGACTATTATACATGATTATCTATTAACCTATATTTCTTAATTATACATTACATTTTGAAATGAGTGGCACAAACACAATACCTTAATCAAGAGCAG
>NW_026067989.1:3100278-3286612 GCF_014885135.2 Alexandromys fortis
TAAAAAAAAAAAAAAACACAATAGTATACATAATCCAGACTCTGTGTATATTCCATCTTAAATTGCTTTTTTTCTTTATTCATTTAATCTATGATTGTCTGTCTCTTTAAAGACTTTGTTTTATTTATTTTTTAAACAATTTACTTCTTTCCCAATTCTCTATAACTCTTTTTCTTCTCTCCCCTAAGCCTACATACATTTATCTAACACTGTGACCCATTTAGAGGTCTTTTCCATCTGAATTTTCTTTATTGTGTATATGTTATTTTTTCTGACCAGAACTGCTTCTTAAAATACTAAGTGCTTCTTAAAAACCTAAGCAGAAGCATTGCAAGGACAAATATGACCCTGCCTGCTTGCTCTGCTCAGTCCAACATGGCTGAAGTCCATTCACTGCCTCTGAGACTGCTGGGTGGGAGCCACGTTCATCACCTCAACTTTGATAGCCAAGGGGCCCAAGCTGCCACCAAGTAACTTGCAGCATGCTGCCTACAAAACCCATTTAAATGCTTGGCTTTTTGAAAAGGCCAGAGTTTGCGCTGGCAGCATGGCCCAGAAAAGCCGCTGTTCCAAAACCATGCAGCTTTTTTTCTGCTACTGCTGAATCAGGAAGACCTCTCTTTAAAGAGTTGCAGCACACTGCCAACAAGCAAATCCCATATGGGAGAAAATGTGGCTAAACTTTGTTTTTTAGTGTCTAGAATTCCTTTCTAAGACCTCTCAGGTTTTATGTGGATTTAGCTGACACACATTGGAGTGCCAATTTATTGTAGGGGGCTGCTAGTTTGTTCCTGGCTGCTCAGCCCTGAAATAATCACACAGAAACCATATTATTTGCAATACTGTTTGGCCAATAGCTTAAGTGTATTTCTGGCTAACTCATATCTTAAATTAACCCATCTCTATTAATCTGTGCATCACCACGAGGCTGTGGCTTACTGGGTAAAGCTCTGACCTCTGTCTCCAGTGGGGCTACATGGCTTCTCCCTGACACCACCTTCTTTCTCCCAGCATTCAATTTAGTATTCCCCACCTAGCTCTACTTTGCCCTATCAGGCCAAGCCAGTTTCTTTATTCATTAACCAGTCATATTCACAGCATGCAGAGGGTAGCTGAGACTAGAGATATGGCTTAGTGTATAGAGTACTTGCCTGCCATTGGTGAGGCCCCAGGTTTAAAAGCTCATTCCCTAGCAAGAGAGAGTTGGGGTGGGGAGGTGGAGGGGAAGGGGAGGGGAAAGAGAAGAGCGAAAACTCAGGGTGCACCGGAGCCTAGGAAAGTACTAGATGTAAACCTGGGAGCATGCTTGTAAGCGCCATTCCTCTGTGGTTTCTCCTCTAAGTTCCTGCCCTGACTTCCCTTAGTGATAGCCTATGACCTGGAAGTGTAAGATGAGCTAAGTTGCTTTTGGTCCTGTTGTTTATCACAGCAATAGAAAGTGAGCTGGTGACTAAAGATACTCAGATTTTGTGTAACTCAGCCTTGGGACCTGGGCTTGGGGTTTAGAAGAACCCTGCATAAGAGTGCCAATAAAACTGACTCTAAATGCAGCTTTGCCACTTGTGCACAGATGATCAACCCATCTCAGTTTTCCCAGGACCTTCCTGGCTTTTAGCATGAAGTCTCATGTCTCGAGTGACACCTTAGTCCCCAGCAGAGGACAGTTGACCACTGTAACTGTCTATAACTGTGCTGGGTGTACATCAACACAGTGGTATTACTACCTTGGAGAAGGTGGAGGAGCTATGCAATAGAATGGCGTTCTGCTCAGTGTGCCAAAGAAGGCTATTGGATATTTACTGTGATAAATGTAACACTTTTAGTGAAAACATAATTTTAAATAACAACTTGATTAATGTCTTCATACACCCTGAACAAACACACCCACACTTTGAGCAACATCATTCTCACAACTCTGGCTGTAACAAGACCTCACGCAGCCGCTCCAGAGCTCCAGGGGCCCCAGGAAGAAGAGGATGGCCTGCCTTCACCTCACTTTGGTTGTCTCTACTAATGTGTGTATTTTCATTCTTTTCAAAGAGAAAAGGCAAACCTTGCTGTTACCCTCTGTAATGACAAGGAGGAGATCATGGCCCATGGCATCTTCTTAGACTACCCCAACTGGAATGTTGCCAAGCAGGACAACTGGGTGTCCGTGTTCGAGGAGCTTGACAATGAAATCCCGTGCACAGTAAGAAAAACACACAGCATGTTTATTGGAACAACCCGACTGGGAGGGAGGGCCTGGTGTCAGACCAGCATCATCTTAGTTTCTGGGTCGAGACATCCAACCGTCATGCATACCATAGCAACATCATAAGATGTTAAAAACAAAACGATAGGATGTTAGAGCCAAGGGGGGTCTAGAGTGCATGGGATGGGTACCTGGTAGCCCCATCAGCCAGCTGCCCCCAAGGCCTACCTTGTGCTTTTAAAATAACAAGATCTGGAAATAAAGAATTGGTGTGCCTACTATGTATATCTAGATACCTTACGGATGTCTGTGTGTCCTTTGTGAGGTCTGTGATATCCTAGGAAGGCTGTCACCTAGAAGTTGCCCTAGGAATGACAACAGAGCTTAAGACTTAGTCAGACTGCATAACGTTTAAAATGCCCCCGTGGAGGGTGGAGCCTTTGATGTCAGGTAGCCATTATGGATTTGACATTAGCTAGTCTGCATTGAAATGTGCTGCAAATATAAAACATATACTAGATTTGAAGTGCTTAGTAGGGAAAACTGTGTAAAGTATGCCATGTTTTTTTTTATATATTAATAATCCAGGTAATAGTTGAAAGGCTGAAGCAGTAGGATTGCTTTGAGTTCAAGTTAGTTGGTGTTATGTAGTGAGTAATTATCCAGCCAGGTCATTGTCACAAGACCTTGTCTCAAAGGAAATAAATAATCCACTATAACAATTTTCATATCATGTGTTAATTATAAAATGAACATATTAGGTTAAATAAAACATTTTAAATCAACATATTCGTCCTTTTGTGTGTATGTGTGCTTACGACTATGCTGTGTATGTATATGCACATTCATATGTGTGACTGTGGGAGCACACATGCCATACATACGTGTCTGTGGGGGTCAGGGCAATCTCAGGTGTCAGTCCTTACCTCCCACCTTAATTTGTGCCAGGGTCTCGGTTTGTTGTTTATCTGCGGCATCTGCCACACCACCTGGGCCTCAAGCTCCCAGGAATTTGCCTTCCTCTACCTCTCACGTTCCTGTAGGAGGGCCAGGATTATAGGCAGGCGTGCTAAATGTCTGGCTTTTCTATGTGTGTTTTGGGGATTTGAACTCAGATCCTCACACTTAAACAGCGAGCACCTTTGCCCACTGAGCCATCTCCCCAGAGCCAGTTCTATTCTTTCTAAATGTATTTGCCAGAAGATGTGAAATTGCATTTTGATTTGCATTTGTAAGTCACATTATTTTTCTGCTGAGCTACACCGATTAAGCCTTTATTAGTCCTCAGTGTATTTTCTATCTCATTAGCATTTGGAACTGAAGGAATCGTTTTTGTCTTAGAGATGTTTAGGGAGTAAATCCTAAATTATCTAGATAAATCAAGCACGTAGTAGGCCACGTGCTCCGAGGCAGATGTTGAGGAAGGTTAATGGGTTAAACCATTAATCTAGAGAAAGGGCCTAGAACGCCTTAGTCTGTTGTTATCTGGACTTGGGAGTTTGTGCTATATGCTTTTTGAGAATTTCTAAGGTCACAGGTCAAACTCGTGATTTCTTTCTTGCCAATTCCTGCTGAGTGCTTCCAAGTCAGAGGTTAGCCAATGGAAGTGGAGACAGCACATGGCTGTGTAGTTGGTAACCCGAAGTTTCCTGGAGAACTAAGGTCAGCTTTCTCCATTTACAGGTTCCACATCATACATTCAGCTGACTAACACTAGGAAGTGTTTTTTAAAAATGTACATGTATTGAAAGCATGCAGGGCTTCTCCTTGTTATTATTCCCAGACAATAAAGTAAACAGCTCCTCAAGTCACGCTTATACTCTGTTAAGACATAATAACGTACATCGGAGACATGTGCCGATCGTATACAGATCCTACACCATTTGATACAGGGACCAGAGTTGAGCGCTCATCAATTTTGGTATCTGCAGAGGTCCTGGAACCAACACCCCAAATACTGAGGGAGGAGCAGCTTTACTAAGAAATCAGGAAGCAGGAGATTCCCACTTCCCCAGTGGAAATGCAAGTACGATTATTTCTAGAACCTTCATGAATACAGGAACCGAGAGATGACCATAAAGGAGCACCAGTCTTAATTAGGCCAGCTAATCATCCAAGAGTCAGAGGACAAAGCCCCTTTAGAACTCGGATTCCGAAAGCCACGGGAGACTCTTGCTTCTCTGCATTTTTAGCTCCCAGGTTTTCTGGATCGCAGGAATAATAAGTTGATTGGGACTCCGGGAATGTTGAACAAAAAAAGCCTTTGGATTCCTAATGCAGCATCTGCCTTCCATCCTTCAATTTCATAAGAGAATCTCTCCCTCGTGTCCAATGAATAGAGCAGCAGCTGCTGGCTCAGGAGCCCCAGGGAAAGGGTGATTGTCTTTCACTTGGCATAGACACCCCCAAAGGCAAGACTATGGAGTCTGTAATCGATTTCACTCCCCTGCAGGCTCTTCCCTACCCACAATTCCTCCATGAAGGCAGGAGCAGGGGCTGGGCACTCTAGACTCACAATCTCCACTTCCTTAGCTAATTCCAAGCTAGTGAGACAGAGGGCTTAAACTGCTACGTGGGTGTCTTGTCACTTTGGCGTAAGCTGTGACCCACACATCCTGACCAGCTCTGTCCTTGGGACTGCTCTGAGCCCTGCTCTGTCTGGTCCAGTGTTTTATCCACACGTTCTTTCTCCTGCAGCCTCTGAATACACTGTTTATGCACTTCTTCGTGGCTGTGGACGAGTATGCCACTGGCTGCCTCAAAGAGATCATTCGGTGAGTGGGTGACTCGGCACAGACGGTGGTCATGAAAGATGCCGTATGGAGTATTTTTCAAATGAAACAAAGTTCTTTGGAGCCTTTAATTTGCTTATAGTTTGTTGTAACATTAATCCTCTATTAATTTAATAGCAGCAGTATTTCCAAAAGGAAATAATCTAATTCTTAAAATCCAATCTCTCTCGAGCCCCTGTTTTTAACTGCTATCACTTGAGGCCAACAGGTAGTGCACTAATTTAAAGAACTGGATCGGGGTGGTCAGGAACGAGGGAAGGCTCGCAGACTTACGTGTTTTCAGTGTAAGATTTCCTCAGTCTTTTCTTTAGAAGTTTACATCGACATGACCGCCCGCAGAAGCATCCTGAATAGCAGGGTGTGTGGAAAGAGGATGAGCAGGGCCATTGCGCTGTGGCGATGTGTCTCTGACAGCCTGTACAGACCGCGGGGTGGGGGTGGGTGGCTCAGCTTTCAAGTCACTTTGTAATGTCACACCAGACCATCCAGATGCCAGGTCAGAGGTTAATGTCAGCAGAAATCTGGTGTGCTGCTTGGGCGTCATGCCCTTTATTCGCTCGACCTCCACCAGACAGACAGGAGGGGAGCTCTTTGGAATCGAAGGAAAAGTAGAGAGGAAGGAAATCGCCCAGGAGATGCTCTGGCCCTGACTAGCAGGGAGCCACTGAGTTCGTGTGACTTTCCAGACACCTCATTTTCTCAGGGGCAGGCAATGTGGCTGCTTTGTTACTAACACCGTCCCATCCCATCTTTCTTCCCCAGGACTGTGTTCAAGGCAGTGCCAGAACTATACTTCATATTCCTTATAGTGCCAACATAAGTGAGCCTAGGTAAGGTCCTCAACAACCCGGTGCCCCCAGAAACTGGCAAGGAACTGAAGCTGAAAGTAGCACTCTTGGGAATGGGAAAGAAGATTGGTCCCTGGACTTTAAGCATATCATGTTGGTACTTGATTACAGCCAGTAAATCTCCAAGTGGAATGGGGACCTCATTTTTTTTTCTGAAATCTTGAAGTTATCCCTTGATTAAAGGATACATTTCTTTCTGTGATTTAGGTTCAACTCTGATAACTGTGTTTGACCTAGTGGGGAACGTTCCATGTCTGACCTATGATGAAGATTTTGCAGTACACATATGTCACAGGCATGACCACTACCCTCAGCTGCATATTCGCAAAGCCAGGTACCGTTGGCAAAGTGCCTGTGTGATGTAAACTTCATGGACGGTCATCTTTATAAGGAACTCCCCCCCTTTAGATATTCAAGGCAGGGTTTCTCTGTGTAGCCTTTGCTGTCCTGCAACTCTTTCTGTAGACCAGTCTAGCTTTGAACTCACAAAGATCTGCCTGCCTCTGCCTCCCAACGTTCTGGGATTAAAGGCATGTGGCCATCACCACCCAGCTATAAGAGACTTTTTAATCAGTCAGTTAGATTAAAATTTTGTGATACTCATAACATTCATTTGGCGATTCCTAGCATCTCCCTAGATGGCGTGATTACCAAGACTATCCGGTTCTGTGTAGCTGGGGACTTACGCATTTACTACCAGGGGCTTCTAAAATAGCCCTTAATCCCGCAGCAAGTAAGAAAACTCTCAAATAAAACAAACTTGAAAATGAATCTGCCTATTTAGTGTTCCTCGTAAAACCCACCCGTGTTCTAACGCTTAGGAATAAGGATGTTGTTCATTCCGAGAGGAGTTTTCCAGTTGAAGTCTTCAGTGTCTTCATGACATCGTCCAAGCATAGCCGTTTAAGGGCATAAATGTGGCGAAGTCTGTTTTCCAAGGTAGTCTATCCCATCTTTCACTGTGGTTCCCCAGTCCTCTTGTTAGCTGTCGGGCTGTGTGTGTCCTCTGTGTGACACCAGGCAGTTGTGCACGCTTTCACCAGCACAGCTTTGAGGATGGGTGAACTAAGTCTTGGAAGCTTCTACCTGGCTTTCCTGGGATGTTTGCTCTGAAGGCAGAGAGCTGCATGCTGAGGTCCTCCACCCTGAGATGGCTGTGACAGAGAGGAGAGACCTCATGTTGGCGTGGGTGTCATCTCCAGCCCAACTAAATGTGATAGTTAGCACCACACACAATGTGTGTGTGAGCCATTGTGGACAGTCAGTGGTGGGAAAGTGGGCACAGAGGCGGTCCCTTCAGGCAGGGAAATGAATCACAATGAGGTGAAAATGAAAATTTAGGGGAGTCTGGTGCTGGGTGGCTTGTTGCCAGTATATTTAAACACAGCATAATTTGGGAGAAAAGTTTCTTGGTGGAATGCATGCAATCCCTGGCTTACAAGGAAGCATAATTATAGCGAAACTCAACTCAGGGCTTATCATTTCTTCCAAGAAGATGGGTTATGGAAATAGGCTGCTTGCATTAGCTTAAAAACCTAAGAAAGGATCTGGGCTGGTCTTGGTCATATAGACAGCATAGAGATCATTTGGGCTATTAGCCACCTCTGGTATTGGTTGAGCGAGGTTGGGGGAGCCCCTGGTTACATAGATAATGTAAGGGTCATTTAGACTATTAGACATCTCTGGTCCTGGTTGTGGGAACTTGATAGGGCCTGGCCCAACAGAAAATTCAGATCACTGGGCTATTAATCACTTCCAGTTCCCAGCTTTCTGCAAAAACAGTTCATATGTCCTTCCCTTTCTGGTTGTTTAAAATTTCTGTTTTCCCTGAAGATCTATGGGCAAAAGGACCTTTGTGCTCCCAACATGCCAGCCTAAGGGGACACCTTACTACACTATCCTGAGGCCCCAAGTGAGGATACTTAACTGCCCCATTAGAGTTCCAGCCTAAGGTGAGGACAAGCTAGCCTGCTTTGAAATAGAAGTGCATTGGGAAGTCATTTCACATTGATGATTGCTCCCCTGTGAAGCATAAATTGTACCCTCTTCGCCCATTTCCATATTTGATGAATTTACTTTAGAAAAGCATCAAATTTGGTTGTTATAAAGAGGCAAGAGCATGTAGCATTACAACATAGTTTTTAAGACTGTGTAATGATGACATTCTAGATCTAGATTTTTTTTTAATAATTCTTTTTTTTGATTTTATTTATTATGTATACAGCGTTCTGCCTGCATGTACACCTGCAGGCCAGAAGAGGGCACCGGATCTCATAGATGGTTGTGAGCCATCATGTGGTTGCTGGGATTTGAACTCAGGACCTCTGGAAGAACAGTCAGTGCTCTTAACCTCTGAGCCATCTCTCCAGCCCTAGATCTAGATTTTTGGTTCCGCCATTCACCAGATGAATAAATTTGCAAAACAGAATTGATGCTCTGGGGTCATGTGTCTCTCTATTAGCAGTGTAGTGTGCAGACAACAGCACAGAGCTCTTGGCAACAGCCTATGACCTAACTTAAGTCTGACGGTGTACCTCTGATTACATGTAACAATCCAAGAAGCACTAAATATTATTTACTGCAGGGGCTGGAGGCTTGCCTACTTTGTGCAGTTCAGTTTCCTGTGGTTAATTCCAGCACCATATATATCACAGAGGGGCTTGTCTGCAGTAAACAATAAGGATATTAGTTCATAAGAGGGCAGGACACAGAGATAGAAATACAACCTCACATCCCCACCCCCAAGAACAGCCCTCTGTTTACCCATTCCCTACGGCACATACATACAGTAGATGCTACCCCATTCAACAGAATGAGTTGCTTCCATAGCAACCAACCACAGAGAGTCATGCTGAATAAAAGAAGGCAGATGGAGAAAAAAATATCTAGGGGTTACCTCAGTTTTATGAGGTCTACAACAGATAAGGCTACTGTGTAGAGATCAGGTTGGTGATGCTATGCTAAGGAGGGAAAGCGAGACTGGGAGGGACAAGAGGGGATTCTGCAGGAGGAGGGAGGCAGGGCTGCTGAGTGCTAGGTGGTCTGAGCTCATCAAATATCTTCTGAAGGTCATGGAAGGTCATGCGCTTTCTCACATGTTGCCATACCTCCATGAAGAAATAAAAACTTCAAAACTTGATGTAGATGGCCTCTTGAGCTTGGTCTGAGGGGATGAATTCAACCAGAGAGGCAGAGTGGGCAAAGCGGAAGCAGGAAGCCCCTGGAATGGTCATCACCAGGCAGATAGGTGGGTGTGGTTGCTCTTCCGTGTGTGTGTGTGTGTGTGTGTGTGTGTGTGTGTGTGTGTGTGTGTGGAGGGCAGTCCCCTGGACAGGATCATCCTTAGCTGTTCAAGAAGTTGCATTCTTTAAAGACATTTTATTGACAAGTTGGCAGTGTTTTTTTTTTTTATGGGAAATTTCCATAAACCTGTTCTTTATCTTAATTTTATTTTAAAATCTCTCAGATTCTCCCTGCCATTTCTACTACCTATTTGAAGGATAGGTTCTCTTAGTAAATGAATCACATATTCAGATTAGAAACATGTTAGGAATTAAAATTGTTTATAGCTAGGTAGACACATGCAAGTACTGTTGACTCCATATAGCTGTTTTGCATCCAAGGATTCAATCAAAATACTTCTCCCACAAACACCAACAAAACACACTGATAGGCAGAGTGCTTGCTTGGTTTGTGTAAGACCCTGGATTCACGCTCTAGTTCTGCAAAGAACAAGAAACCACTAAAATATTTTGAGAAAAAAATATACTTCTGAGCCTGACATGTTGCTACATGCTTATACTCCCAGCACTTGGGAAGCAATAGCAAAAGGACCCTAAGTCACAGGCCATCCCGGGCTATGGGCTATGTGGAGAGACCCTGCCTCAAAATACAAATATACTGGGGTGGGGAGGGAGGACTGGAGAATTGGTTCAGTAGTTAAGACCACTTACTGCTCTTACAGAGGACCCAGGTTTAGTTCTCAGCACCTACATATGACAGCTCACAACTGTAACTCCAGTTCCAGCGGATCCGATACCTCCCTCTGGCCTCTGTGGGCACTGTATGCATTACACAGTATTGTGATCATATGCTCTGTTAATTATGCACCTAATATAGCAGCTCACTGTCTTTACAGTTAACATAGCTGGAGGCAGGAGACTCCCAAGGCCCCACTTTCCCCAGGGATCTACAGGCAGTTAATGGTTACCAAGGGAGGGAGTACCTACTAGTAGATTGTCCATGCTCCCTTATGGCTGCAGTCTTGCTGATGCTCCTGTTAGCAATACCAGTGAAAGTCAGTGGGTCATAAATTAAAAATAAAAAGGAAAAGGTAGGAGGAGGGCTTAGTAGGGAAGAGGAGGACGACCAGCAGGAGTTGGAGGGGGACAAGGGAAGGGGATAGGAATAAGAGGCAAATAGGATGCAGGTGCACCATAGACGTGTCTGAGAACGTCACTCCCAACCCATTGTTATCCATAAGTTATGATAACAAAACCTTTCAAAAAAAAAAAAACAAACTTATTTTTCTGATGACTGCCTGTTCCAAGATGGCCCGGCTATTGTGTGACTAATTCATTTAGTTGTTAGTTATTTATGGGAATGGTGATGGTGGTTAGTCTTGATTCTCACCCTTGATCATGTTGATAAGTACATAGGAGACTGTGTTTGTGAGGGAGTTTCCAGAAAGGGTTAACTAAGGTGAAGACATCCCGAATGTGGGCAGCACCATCCTGGAGTCTGAAGGCTCCACTGGAAAAAAGGGGGAATCCAGAGAGCACACACATCATCCCTGTTTCCTGGTGGGCGTGCCCCTGGTGGGCGTGTTCCTTATGGGCATGTTCTGATCGCCTCATCACAGCCTCCCTACCAAGACACTGAAGCCTTTGCACCTTTGACCTAGAATACAATTTTCCCATTGTAAATTGCTTTTCTCAGGTATTTGTCACAAGGACAAAACACACTGACTGTGACAGAAATTTAGCTGTTGTCAAGTTTTTCCAGAAAAGAGATACCATGGGAAAAATATTAATATTCACATACTTAACACACATGTGGAGGCCAGAGGACAGCTTTGGTATCAGAGGAGGTTATCAGGCTTGGCAGCAAGCACACTGTTACCCACTGAGCCATCTTACTGCCCCCAAACATTTTTTTAAAATTTTAAATATACAGTTATTATGCCCATTTGTACCTTATAAATTATCATTTTACAGAAGAATAGTAAGAATACTTTCAACATAGACATTCTGCAAGACGTTATTGCATTGGACAAACTGCTTATCCATGCAGTACTGAAGCTGACATGCGCAGAAGCAGCCAATCAGAAAGTGATCCATTTCTTTTACTTTGTTAGCTTGCTCCCTGGTGCCCTGTCTGCTGTTCAGGATGTCCATAACAGGAGAAGAGACGGACAATGTGCTCAGTCGGCATCTGGCTCCAGGAAGCACTTACTGACTGTTCCAGTGGCTTTTCGGTCTCTGTGATTTAAAAACCCGACAAAGCAATCTGGGGAAAAAGAGCTTATCCTGGCTCATAGTTTAAGACTCCAGCCCATCATGATGGAGGAAATATGGCAGTGGGGACTGAATCTGAGAACTGTGGATGCTTGTGGCTGCTTGGCTCTCTCTCTAGGTTTCTACCATCTAACATCCCAGTCAGGGAAGAGTGCCACCCATAGTGGGCAGCTCTCCCTGCCTCAGTAGACAAAATACTGCCGCTCCCCTCCACCCCCAGTTGTGTCCAGAGACTAACCTACCGGGATCATCCCTCTCAGGTGTGCCCAGATCTCCTCCTAGTGATCCTAGAGCCTGTCACGTAGACAGCACTAACCCTCATTAAAGCAATTAATAGTTCCGGCTCAGTCTCAGATTCTCCCTCGCCATTTCCTTCCTCGCCATTTCCTTTTCTTTTTCCTCTCTTAAGACTTACTTAGCAGGATGGCTGTGGCCTTCCACTGGGCAGGGCCCACAAAGCTAGAAGTAAACCTCTGGATACCTGAAACCAGGGTCTTGATCACGCAGCCTTTGCTGTCTCACTGTTCTGTTTGCTATCGCCACAGAGACTCCATGAGGAGCAGATACCAAGAGGGAGGTTGTCCTAATCCAAAGAGATGAAGAGGGGGCATTTATGCTAAGATAACGAAGGCACAGTAGTGAATTCAGGTGGCGATCGTGACACAAAACAGCGCTTTTGCCTGAAGAAGGTACAGACGTGTACCATTTTTAAAGCCTTTTATCCCAAACTGATAGATTGGCGTTTTAGCATCCATGGATCTAACATTGCCGGTATCTGGAAACTTGCGTGGACTTTTACCTCAAGAGTGCTAGAAACACAGACATTGCATGGCCTCATGGAGTAGGCGTGGCTTCCTGCCTCTTAGGCTGCCGCTTTACACTGATTTCCTCCACATTTGACATCTGTTTCATCAGTAGCTACTCGCACTGATAATTAATGGTGAGGAACACAGTTCTTAAGACACCAAACCAGGGACGGGTTTGGGGGATGTAATTATCCCTCCGCTGTTTAACTAGCAACATATTCAGAACCGAATGAATTAGCACCATAATCCCCTCTCCTGTTTCTTTCATTCGCCACGTGGAAAACGATGTTGTAACCTGCTCTTCTACTCAGACACTAATTAACAAAGTTACTCTTCGCTTGCTGTCTCTCATTATGTCCAAAACAAAGCGTAGCTGCCGCCGGACACACCTTTAAAAGCCACAGTGCTCTTAATTAATCTTCAGTGGTGGGTGCGAGGTGTTCGTGGCATAGAAACCCCTGGTCTTGGGAGGGCGGGGGCTTCCTTTTCCAAGTTCTCGCCGGTGTAGGGAAGACTAAGCCAGGAGAAGGGTTATGCACTGCCTGGGAGTGTTGTTAAATAGCTCGAGTTCCCCTGCATGGCATCCTGCCTATTTGCAGATGACGATGGTTAATCATGTTGGCTCAATTACTGTTTTTCAAAACAGATGAAAATTTTCTTTGTTAGAAGAGAGGAAATCAGGAACTCCATAAATGTTAAAGGACATGGAAATGCCAACTGCCCAAATTTGATTGTTACAGCTGCATGCTTGTATCAAATCATGCATCCCGCACAAATATGTACAATAAAGAACACATTAATAAAGAATTTAAAACTTTAACCTTTAAAAATAAAAAGAAAACTAATTTTTCAAACAATGTCTTTTTAAAAACACTGCCTTTTGTGAGGCCAGCCTGGTCCACAAAGTGAGTTCCATGTCACCCAGTGCTATCACACAGAGAAATCCTGTCCCAAAAAAACCAAACCAACCAAACAAAAACAAACAACACCACCACCTACCTTTCATTCTTGGAGGCAGATATTTCATTTACTTATTTGTTTGTTTTTTGAGACAGGGTTTCTCTGTGTAATAGTCCTGGCTGTCCTGGAACTCTCTGTGTAGACCATGTTGGCCTTGAACTCACAGTGATCCTCCTGCCTCTGCCTCTGCCTCCCAAGTACTGGGATTAAAGGCATGTGTCACCACCGCCCGGCTGAGGCACTTTTTTTTTAAAAAATAAACATAACCTTAAATCTATTTTTACTTACTATTTGTTTATTTGTGTGCATGGGTGTCTATGTACCATGTGCATACTTGGTACTAGAAGAAGCCATTGGATCCCCTGGAGCTGAAGTTACAGACAGTTGTGAGCAGCGGTGTCGGTGCTTGGAATTGAACCCAGGTCTTCTGGAAGAACAACCAATGCTGTTAACCGCGGAACCATGCCTCCTGCCCCAGAAGCTAATTGTATGAAACAGCTGATAGTTTTTGCTTTTTTCAATTTGACTTCTAAGCAATTCATAGGAATTAATGTTTTGAGCTATAAGTAATCAAGATCCTGAAACATTTTAAAAGGAGATGTAGAAAAATTACAACATTTATCTGGAGACTTTCTTGTCACCAAATTTGGGAAATTTGTTACCAAAATGCTGCACCAGATTTGTGTTTTGGTGGTCAATCCATCGGTGAGATGGACACGTGCATCCAATCCCAGCGGTAGAGATGGCAGGGACTTATATGGCCTGGTGCATATTTTGAAGTCTTCCTAATGTATAGAAACCTTGGGTTTAAAAATTCCCCATAAGTTTAAAAATCACAGTTTCCAGCGAACATAAATTGAATGGGCCTAACAGCCAGTTTAAAAGTTCTAGAATGAACGTTTAGAAATGATGAATTTAATTTTCGTAAGGAAGACCACTAGAGGGCACAAGAGCTCTTGGAAAGAAAAAGGTACTTTATTTTTGAGCTGTGGATGAAAAGAAAAAAAATCTAGTTGCCAGCAACCCCGTGTTGCCCTGTTCTATGTTGAGACAGTGTTCTTGATAAAAGCATGATTTAGTAAAGCAATCTGTATTCTTTAGAACTAAATTAAATTCTCTATCATTCTTTTCAAATATACTACAGTAAAATGTATTTGTGATATTTAAAGTGACAGCTTTTTTAGTAATATATTTTAAAATCTAATTGGAAAAATGCAGACCCTTTAGCTATGGAAGATGCTTGGAGTCTGGCCGAAGAGTCTGGGAAGTCGTCTGGATGTGCAGACTGCCTCTGTGCTGTTGCTGAGGTGAACTTCCCCAGCACGTGACACACACACCTCTCTAACTTAAGGGAAGCCAGCCTGTGCTTTTTCCTCTAGGATGGTGGTCATATAGAACAGACAGGATGTTGCGTTAGTGATGTGATCTGACAAACTGTGTGTCACCAAGAGACTCAGCCAAACTGCCAGGAAGGGTTCTATGGGATCCAGGGCACCACCGTGTCCCTCCTGGCTCAAGGACACAGTGAAAGGATGGCTAAGTTTGTCTTTTCATCTCTCCATCTTCCAGAAAGTCAGCCAGAGCCACCACACGGGCCATCCTTAGTTTTTGCCAGGCCCTAAATTTAGAAGATACCCAATTCCCCAGATGAGGTAAAACCAAGTTCAGCTCCACTTTTGTCCAACCGGGTTCTCAGAGTCTGCTGGACTTCTAAGTGCCCAAGAGAATGGCAAATCCTTATGGGTTGGACCTTTTGTTCTCCTAAGAAATTCAAGTATTTTTTTAGTTGCTAGCATCAACAAGCTCATGATTTCTCCTCCCAAGCCGCCTTCTGGATGAAGATAAAAAGGAATATTACTTCTCAAGAGAACCGTGTTTCTGTTGTCCTCCGTGCTGAGGGACTCTATAACCTCAGCGTGGTCATCACTGTGGGTGTGATCACTGTGGGTGTGATCACTGTGGGTGTGATCACTATGGGCATCACTGTGGGCATGCTGAATAGCCTGCAAATGCTAGGATGTGCCTGCTGAGCATGCCACTCTTGCACTGAGATGGCGCTGTCATTTCGGGGGGGGGGGGGGGGGGGGGGGGGGGGGGGGGGGGGGGGGGGGAGAGAGAGAGAGAGAGAGAGAGAGAGAGAGAGAGAGAGAGAGAGAGAGAGAAGTGCTCTTAGAGACATTTTACTGCATGGATGGTTCTCCTTAGCCAGAGGCATTCTTGCCACAAGGCTGGCTTTGTCATATGCCATTTGAGACTTGGAGGCTGATGTCATCCGTTAGCATTAGCGCTTAGGGTGATGCAAGATCTTAAATTATCGATTACCCCAAGGAATGCATTTAGTGTGTTGAACAAGTTCCTCGCTATCCATTTTGGAGAAGGGCATAAGGGACAGTTCTCAGAACTCCAAGGCTTGAATGTTTACTTCTTGTTTTTTCTCAGGAGAATCGGTATTAAGGTCTGATTTTGGACAACTTTGTTAATGGGCTGCGGGAGGCTCATGGCTTAGGGCTCTCTGTCTCTCTAGATCTTTATTCCTGAATATTTTTTTTTTTTTTAGTTTTAAATGATGACTATGTGTTTCTTTATTGTATGAAACATTTACAACATACCAGTCACACACACACACACACAGACACACACACGTACATACTCACGAAAATTTGGGGCCACAATTTTATTAGGTATGTATATAAATATACAGCATATAATGATCAAATCTATGTACATTAATGTAGTTAAGAATTGCCATCGAGAACTGTTTTTTTTTTCTGTTTTTATTTTGTTTTGTTTCAGAGACAAGGTCTTACTATGTAGCCTTGGCTGGCCTAAAGCCCGCTATGTAGACCAGGCTGGCTTCAGACTCAGAGACCTGTCTGCTTCCCACAACCCCCAACTCTGTGCTTGTGTTAAAGTTATGTTCCACCATATCTAGCCTCAAATTTTTTTTTAAAAAACAACAACAATACTTTCACTTATTCTTTGAGAATGTCTTATCATCTATTTTGGTCGTATTCAGCCCCTCCTACAACTCCCCCCAAATTGTCCCTCAAATTCATATTCTCTCTCTATTTTTAGAAACACATAGTCTAGTTTGTGTTAGCTGACTACCCTGGGTGTAGGGGCTTCCCTGAGTGTTACTCCATTGGAGAAAACTGACTTCCATGGCCCAGCTGCAGTTAAATGTAGACAGCTCCTCCGCTCGAGGTGAGACCTGAGGCCTGCGTCTCCTCCTTTGTGCTGGGGTCTTTGTCTGGCCTGCATCTGTGCAGGTCTTACGCATGCTGTCACAGCCTCGGTGAGCCCACGAGTACATCTGCCTGGTTCTCTTGCAGTCGCCTGCCACCCTCGACCTTTACAGTGTTTCTGCCCCCCTCCCTCAAGGGTCCCTGAGCCTCGAGGGGAGGAATGTAACCAGACACCCCACTCAGGGCCCAGGAGTCTGGGGTCAGTTGTTCTCTGTACGTTGACTGGTTCTGGGTTTCCATGTCAATCTCCATCTACTACAAGAAGCTTCTCTGATGAGGCTTGAACTGTGTACGAATTTCAAGTTCTAGTTTGGACTCTGGGCTCAGATTCCAGGCCTAGAGTCATATTTTGTGTTCATCATATAAATAAAAATTGAGTTTGGGCTTTGTGAAAAAGTTTTTGGACAGATGAGCTGTGTATACATACCTATAGATGATGAGTCTGATGCAACCTGTCACCACTCAATAGCCATAAGAAATAGATCCCCCCCCCCCCAAGCATATACATGCACACAAACATGCATATACCTACACACATACACATAGAGGGTCTTTTGTTTGTTTGTTTGTTTTTGTTTTGTTTTGGTTTTTGGTTTTTGGAGACAGGGTTTCTCTGTGTAACAGTCCTAGCTGTCCTGGAACTTGTTCTGGAACCAGGCTGGCCTCCAACTCGTATAGATCCACCTGCCTCTGCCCCCCCCCCCCCCGAGTGCTGGGATTAAAGGTGTTCACCACCAACCGCCTGGTGGATTCTTTTATTTAAAAAATTTTTAATTTTACATACTAGCCCCAGTTCCCCCTCCCTCACCTTTTTTTCCCTCCTCCACCCTCCCCATCCTCTCCTCAGAGGAGGTAAGGCCTTCTTTGGAGAGTCAACAAAGTTTGGCATACCAAGTTGAGGTAAAACCAAACGCCCCTCCCCTCCTAATCAAGACTGAGTAAGGTGTCCAGCCATAGGGAATGGGCTCCACAAAGCCAGTTCATGCTTCCAGGATATGTCCTAGGAGTTGGGACTTTCTTATATGAATGCCATTTCAATGTACTTGTCTCAGGCATTATTATATCGCTGTGAAGAGACAGCATGACCTTGGTAGCTCTTATAAAGGAAAGCATTTAACTGGGGGCTTGCTTTTAGTTTCAGAGGCTTAGTTCTTTATCATGGTGAGGAGCGTGGCAGCTGGCATGGCAGCGGGTCCTGGGAAGTAGCTGAGAGCTGCATCCTGGTCCACAGACAGAGAGAGAGAGCAATGCTGAGCGTGATGTCAGCTTTCGGGAACTTTCAAGCCTGCCCCCAACAAGGCCACGCCTCCTAATCCCTCTCAAATAATACTGCTCCCTAGTGACTAAGCATGCAAATACATGAGCCTAAGGGGGCCATTCTTATTCAAACCACCATAACACTTAGAAATGATTAGAATATTAAGTTATTTTTCCAGTCGTGTAAAATAGCTTTGATATTTGTTAAAATAGGTTTGATATTTGTTGACCTGTGTTGGTACAACCTTAATTTCGGGTAAATATTCTCAAAAATGGAATCACAGGCTATTTCTCCTAGAACATTACTTCTCCAAACAGTGTCACCAGGGATTCTTTTTTATGGGGGAAGAGAAAGCCTTTGTGGACAGTGGCTTTTTTGCAGGGTAAGTGGGAAACCAGCAGAGTTCTAGGTTCTTGTTGCTGAGGGTGCGAGGCCTCACACAGAGGGCAAACACTGGCTGTGTGGGCAGTAGGCGAAGGCACCAGTGTGTGCACCCCATTGCGTGGTCCCAGGATTCATGCCTCTCTCCTTTTGCAAACGAGAACGCTACGACTTGGAGGTGAACTACCTTTGCAGGCATCTTAGCAGGAAGTGGCAGAAGGCTAAGTAGAAGGGTTCTCAGTGGAGTACTGTAGGTTCAGATTTCCAGAGGCATCCTGGGATTAGTAGTCTTTTCTCACAGAGCTGTGAGTGGGGGTTCTTGGGAAGGACCCAGTCCTTACTGCCTGTCACTCCTGCACCACAATTCAGAGCTGTGTTAGATCTTCTGTGCCCCCCCCAACTTATTCCTTGGTTATTAAGATGCCACATCTTGCTTAAAATAATCAATGCTATAGTGAGATACTGTATATCCAGTGATGATCCCAGTGTTGAATGTTTTGGAAGAGGAGCCTGGAAGGAAGTGTTAACGGAGGGTGGATGGTGCAGGTAGCATTCAAAGATGCAGGAATTAGGAATAGGCAAGTGGATCGGAGTACTGAGTAGAAAGAGAGGCAAGAAGCGTTCTAAGAACAGTGCATATGTCAGCGCGCACATGGTTGGGATAAGGCGGATGTGATGGAGGCGAGGGCCCTTGGACCCATCGGGAAACAGCGAGGAGCTCTCAGACATTTCCAAGTGACTGATGAAGCCGAGGGAAGCAGAGCTGTGAGGCCACACTGACAGTGGATGGAGCAGCCAATGGGATGTCAGGGTAGTGGTCCAGCCTTCTGGAGTCAAAAACTCTGCCTGCTGATTGTGGGTGTTCTCCAGTTCTTACTGGTTCTTCCCACCTGAGCGATATGTACAGTCTGATTTACACTTACACGGGTCTGATCACGTGGCATAGTGGATGTAGTTCAGAGATAGAATACTGCATCTTTGATAGGCACAGGTGGCAGATACAGGGTCCAGACCAAAGTGGGCTGGCTTTGGGCACCGTGCTGTATTGTTTTTTTTTTTTTTTCCTTCTAGTCTTTTCAAAAGAACGCCTAACAGGCCTTTGATGGATTTATGGTGGAGCTTCACATATGTGGTCACCCGGCCACAGATGACGGCTGATAATTCTCCAAGTGATCGGATACACACGGAAATACGTGGGCAGGTGTCAAGGGCAGCATCTGAAGGGCACTCGTGTTTTAAACACGCAGCTGGCGTTCGATTTTGGCTTTCCATTTGGGCCTCACACCTGGGAATCCCTCCGATGCCCTGGCGTGAGGGAATGAGATGGCCAGAGGTAACATCAGAGCCTGAATACTAAAATTCAAGATTTTGGCTGCTTAGATGGAAACCACCGTCTTCCGTCCTTTCAGAGTGTTGACAGTTAACAACACCTTGGGTCACAGTGTGGTGACTGACCAGTGCTGCCTTTTCCCTCGTGAGTATCTCCTCTTCCACAGGAAGAGGAGGGAAGTTTAGAGAAGCAAGGGTGCTGTGGGCCAGGAAAGAGAAATGCATAAGGAAGGCTAAGCGTTCTTTGTCATATGCTTCTCTGAGCCTTTACTATGTGACTGTGACCCTCCAGGAGAGGGCTCCAAACCGTTCTTTTCTCATTGTTTTGTTTTGTTTGCACGGAGCTTCCTCCTCCGTGGCCCTGCAGTTCTTCACGGAACCCAGAAGTCATGTTGACCAAGGAACATCTAGATATTATGTATGTCTTTCCCTTTGGTATTTGGCTAGCTCTCTTCTTAGCTCTGAGATCTGAGTTGGTATTTGGTTTGGTTTGCTTTTTTGAGTCAGGGTCTCACTGTGTATCCCTGACTGGCATGGAACTCACTATATAGACCAGGCTGGTCTTGAACTCGCAGAGTTCAGCTTGCCTTGTCCTCTTGAGTACTGAGATTAAAGGTGTTCACCACAACACCCAAGAGGTGTTTTGTTTTGAGACAGAGTATTGCTTTGTAGCCTAGGCTGGCTCCAAATTCTTTATCTTTCACTCTCAGTCACCTAAGTGGTGTGCCTCCCTGCCAGGCAGCTCTGATTTTTTAAACTGTTTATTTATGTATTATGTTTCTGGGGATAATCCCCAGATTTGTGCATTCTAGGTAAAGTGATCCACCCATATCTCCAGTCCAGCACTGAGGTTTTATAGAGATCTGTCTTTTTTTTTTAAACTATATTAGTTTCATTAAGGTATTTAGAGTTTTTTGTTTATGTGTGTGTGTGTGTGTGTGTGTGTATGCATGCATACATACATACGTACATACACACATCACAAATGACTTTTGGATTTCATTCCTTTCTTCTTTTCAATATGCTTTTGAGAATATTTAGTTTTGTATTTTACCTAAGATCCTCTAATACTGTGTTCCTGATACTAAAAAAAAATACTACAAATTCATGTGCTTTTCCCTGTAGGGTGACTGAGATAACTACGGACCTATGTTCTCTCTACACTTTTTAGTTCATTTCTCTATCATCTCCACTGCCCCATCTTCTAGAATGTTCTCTTTGTGGCTGATACTAGCCCTGACTTATTCCAGCGGTGGTTGAGCCTGTGTCAGTAGAGGCAAAAGTTTCATCCTGGGAGCCGGATGGAGATCATTTAGTTGAAAACATCTAATTTGGGGAAGCCATCTATGACAGACTGGGGGGTTGTTACAGCGGGGCTGGGAGGAGTTGTGACCCATCTGGTTGGATGATAAACCTTGGTCACTGCGCCAAGGACACTTCTCTCAACTATTTTTGCATGCCACTTCCGGCTTTCAAAGAGTGTCATAAAGAATGCCATTTTGAAGGGCACCGTGAACTTTAGGTCTGGCAAAGGCAGGACTTTTGTTGGCAGGCCTGAGCTCATCCCGAGGCCATGCTGCAGCTCTGTGGTCTTGGGCAAGCCATCTCATAAACCCTGGGAACATCTGATCAGAGGAAAGGGCACTGCCTGACCCCTGGGATTGCTTTGAGAGGCACAGCAGCAGAGATGGGGGGGGGGAATATTGAGCCGTATGCACATATGGATCCCTAAGTAGACGGGGCTAGTGTCAACCTCAAAGAGAACATACTAGAAGATAAAATGGGGCGGTGGAGATGATAGAGTAATGAATGAAAAAGGTAGCGAATAAAGGTCGATAGTTATATCAAACATACTACAGGGAAAGTCCTGGGAATTTGGAATATTTTTTAGTAACGGGAATACAAGATAAGAGGATCTTAGGTAAAATACAACACGAAAGTATACTGAAATGAAGAAAGACATGGAGTCCAAGAGCCAGCATCACCATGTGGTAGTAAGCCCAGTTCCTACTTCCTGAACTAGGTGTCAAGGACGTTGTAATGTGTCCTGAGAATGGAAGTCAAGGTGAATGTCCCCAGAATGGTGAGCAGGGCTTGGTCACCTTCAGAGCACTTTTCCCTCTGTGGGAAGTGCAGAGATGTCTCAGAACAGAAACATATAAGGGTAAAAAGTGACAGCAATGGTTCTGCAGTTCAAGGTAGACACACATGTGCACGCATGCACACGAGAGTTTTAAAAATTTAAAAAAAAAGAAAGGGATTGTGGGATAATGCCATAGAAGTGGTGATCCTTAGAACACATATGGGAAGTGCTGTCCTCCACTGTCCTTGGGTTCCTGCTTGAGGCTGCCTTACCTCCCAGTCTCCAGCAGCACCCACCCCTCTGCTGGCACGAGCCACCTCCCTGTCCTTCTCATCACTGCCATTCTTTGTCTGGAGAGCTAGAGTGTCTTCTGAAATATTTGAAGGTATGGAAGTGTCTTACAGTTCTGGTTGTGACGGCATCAACCCCTTTCACAAGTGTTGCTGTATCTTTGACGCTTCCCACAGGGGTAGAGCACAGTAGGTGTTCTGTGGGGTGGAGTGGGGGGGGGAGAAATGGCTGGAGCGAACACTAAGCCGGAGGCTCTCTGTTACACAGGGTCGAAGACCATGACGATCTCATGCCAATATTTCTGCACTATGACAACACGCTGAGAGAAATTTATGGCGAATACTTCCTGGCTGAACTAATAGAGGCGCAAGACGAAGAGAACCATGCCGTGGTGTGTGAGGTTGGTGACTGACCCTCCCGGGGACATAGTGAAAGGAACGAGAGGAAGGAGCCCTGCTGCTGCGGCTGGCTTGCTGAACATCCCTGGAATTGACGTGCCCTTCCCTCCTGCATACCCTTCTAGGTGATGCCAGGCCAGCTTGGGGGACCCGAGAAAGCTGGGTGCTGGTCACGTCCTGGGCCAGCTGGTTGCCACACTCCTGGCCGGGATTTGTGGTGTGGAACCGTCCAGTGTCTCTTGGATCTGGCAAGGTATTGGCAGAGCAGAGGACAAGGTTAAGTTTAGGAAGAAAAAATTTTTCTTTAGGTCCTGAGGAGGAGGGTGTCGGGGATTAAGAGAGGGGTATAGCTGACCTGTTTAAAGAGAATCCTTCGATTCGGCTCTCTGGAACTCATAAGAATTCCTTGAGTTTGTAAAACATAAGTTTCAGACACAAACATTGTATACACAGCAGCATATTTATGCCAGAATGACCGTGACAGATGTTTTTGCACAATGAAAAGTATCTTTAGAAAACGACCACAGAGAATTTAACATCTTTGATCTTACAGTAGCGGTAGTAGTAGCTGTTATTCTTAAAAAACGATTCCCGGGGTGGGTTGGCGGAGCCCGCCATGAGAAAGCGGCTACAGGAGGGCACGCTTCCTTGGCCCACGGTGGCGGCAGGTAACAGACACGTAAACACAGGAAATAGCCATAAGTATTTATTAAGGAAGAGGGAGAAAGAAAGACAGAGAAAAGAGATAAAAGGAGAGAGGAGAGATAAAAGAAGAGAGAGACAGAGAAAACGCGTGCGCACGCCAAGGAAGCAGAAAGAGGAAGGGTCCCAAGATGGCGATGGGCGGGTCAGAGGTTATGGAAGTGGGCGTGGCTAGGGCAGGGACCGAAAGAATAACAGTAGCCCTCTGCCAGAGTTGGATTAATAGCCTATCAGCATTTTATTGATAATGTTAAGACTCTAAACAGCAGCATGAGAGAGAAATATGATAACTTGCATTTGTCCTCAGACCTTAATAACTTGCAGGTGGTCCTTGGTTCTCTAGATATCAAGGTGAGGACGATACAGCAGTAAGCACCATCCCTCCGTGGTCTCTGCTTCAGCTCCTGCCTCAGCTTCCTTCCATGCTGGGCTGTAAACCTGTCAGTCGTTTCTCCCCTTTCCTCCACCGGTTGCTTTTGGTCTGTGTTCTATCCCAGCAACAGAGAATTAAGTAGGACAGAGGCCACAGGGAGTGTATGATGTCAGAACAGGGCCGCAGGAGTGTATGATGTCAGAACAGGGCCGCAGGAGTGGGGTCTTTCACCCATACTCACGCAGTCCGAGGAAAGCGGCTGGAAGCAGCGGGGGTTCTCCCACTTGAGCTGCCTGGGGAGCCCTTGGACTAAGGAACCCCAGGAGACTTGGCCTCACCCAGGCTGCGGGTAGGAGTGAGAGTGGGGGCGGGGAGGCTGCTTTTTCTCTAAGTTGCAGCGTGTTGTTGCTCAATGGACTTGTTTTACATTAAAAAACTGGGAAACCTTCCCCTTGGTTCTGGTGTCCTGTCACCCATGTCTAGAGTAGGTCTTCTATCAGCTATAACTGAACGGCTCAACTTCCATAGTGAGAGCTGGTTTGCTGGACAGGAGACGTGATGGGGAAGAGCCTGAATGAATTTTAGGGCTCGTCTTTTCGTATAATGTAACAAATGCGGGCTGGTGAGATGGCGTGGAGGAGAAGGGCACTTGCCCAGTGAGTCTAGTGAGCTGCGTTTACTCTAGAAACTATGAAGAGCGGAGGGAGAGAACCAGCTCCGCACTGTTGTCCTTTGACCTCTGTATGTGCATCTTGGCAAATAGGTCCCAATACACACACACACACACACACACACACACACACAGAGGCACATAAATACTACAGTAAAAATTGAAAGCCTCTTTAAAAATAATAATTAACAGCCAGGCAGTGGTAGCACATGCCTTAAATCCCAGCAATTGGGACGCAGAGACAGGTGGATCTCTGTGAGTTCAAGGACAGCATGGTCTACACAGTAAGTTCCAGGATAGCCAGGACAGTTTCACAGAGAAACCCTGTCTCAAATAAACCATTAACAACAATAATAAATAATAATAGTAAACAAACATGAAGTGAATAGAGCTCTTGGATCCCTACCCATCCTGTTCGTTATTAGAATCATAATTATGTTTTTGTTTGCAAATGGATGTTTGACTTTGATTTTTAAAAGAGATTTCTATGCCAGCTGCTTGAAAAGCATTAAAAATTGGAATTTGCAATTTTGTTTCTGGGGTGATATTTTTAGGGATTCCTTCTTCATACACTCTTTTCTCTTTTGCTGAATCTGTAAGACCTCTTAAAGAACATGACTTTTCTTGAAATTTGAGAGCAAATATTCTGTGTAAATACGGTGAGCAGTTTGAGGCTTGCTTCCACATCGAGCCTCACAGCCAATGACGACAAGACTCTCCCGGAAGACATTCAGACTTTGTGCCCACTTCATGCCAGTGTCATAATTCTTACAGTAATGAATACAGAGTCAAATACTCCAAAATAGATGTGGACAAAGGATTTGATTGACAGCCCCACCTTCAAAAAAGGATACAGAAATTGTCAGTGGCACATGAGAAGGAGTCATTGGCATCATGAGATGTCAGTCTCATTAGTCCTTTGGGAAGTGTTGGTCAAAAGCACAGTGAGGCCAGCCATGGTGGTTCGCATCTGGAATCCTTGTACCTAGAAGACTGGGGCAGGAGTAGCCCACATGCAAAACCAAATCTAGGCCACTCTATTTCAAAAACAAAACAGAACAGCAAAAGTGATGGAGGAAGGTCATTGGTTAAGTAATAAAGAAACTACTTGGCCTGATAGGTTAGAACATAGGTGGGTGGAGTAAACAGAACAGAATGCTGGGAAGAAGAAGGGAAGAGAGCTCAGACTCGATAGCTCTCCTCTCTGGGGCAGATGCGATGAAGCTCCAACCCAGGATGGACGTAGGCTAGAATCTTCCTGGTAAGCACACCTCGGTGCTACACACATTAATAGAAATGAGCCAGGCAGTGTTTAAATAAATACAATTTGTGTGTTGTTATTTCGGGGCATGAGCTAGCCAGGCGGCCGGGAGTTGGGTGGTAGGAATGCAGCCTGCAGTTCTCTCTACACAGAAGCTGCAGTGAGATCATTTTACTCCCAATAGGGTGGTGGTAGCAATAACAACATCAATAATAATAATAATAAATAGAAAAGTAATGCAAGTTTTGGCTTGGAATTCAAGGACATACTGAGGTGGATGGCCCTTTGTGACAAGAGATTTATTAGAAGAGTTATTAGCATCATAGATGGAGACAATGGCAGCATGGTGGGGCCTCTGAGGAGAGTTCCAGTCCATGGTAGGGTACAGGGGTCCCTTCTTTTAGGTTTCTGAGTGGGGAGGAGTGAAAAGGACATTAAAAGGCCCTCTCTTTTACTTGAAGTGGGTGTTCTGCTGGAGTAGCCAGGGAGCATCTTAACGCTCCCCAGGTGGTTTTGACCTGCAGTCTGCTTGATGGCTCTCTTCACAGCTCAGTCAGCCTTCAGCTCTAGGCTGATGAGAAAAGGAAGGGTCAGGAAGCATTTGGGCCAAAGCAGCACCATTTTGAAAAGCAGTGTTTTTCTACAACCGCCGAAAACTACAGGCAACAAATCGCACAGAGCCTGAACAAGGACTTTGATCTTCCTGTTACTGTCTGTGTGATCCAGTCTTCATTTGTAGGAGTCTTTTAGTTCTCTGGTTTTGTTTAGGGTGTTAGTGCCACCCCAAATCCCTTGAGGAAGTGATCTACCACGGTTGTGATCTCTGCCTTGTTCTTTTTCTTGGTCTATTTCTTTCACTTTCCATGTGAACATCGAGGCAAAGAAAGCCACAGGTGGGAAGTGGCAGTGCCAGTCCTGTGACATTGGTGTTCCTAAGAGGTGAAGGGGTCAACCCAGTCTCCTCCAAAGGCTTTATGTTCCAGAGAGAGGAGACCACAGATCTTATTCAAGGACAAGGACATAGGCAGGGCCTGGGAACAGGAACCAGGCAGGCAAGCCACATCTCGTGTCTGAAGTCTTTCCGGGTTCAAGCTAAATACTGGTCCTACTGTTCCACCCTACCTGTCATCCTAGACAAGTCACTACCCTGGGAGGAGGTATCTGGTCTAGCTTGAGAGACCTAGTTGTTAAATACTCAGGAACTTTGCAAGCTATTTGCTGAACATAGTCATCATTAAAAATTGTAGGCTCACACCTTTAATCTCAGCACTCAGGAGGCAGAGACAGGAAGATCCCTGTGAGTTCGAGGCCAGCCTGGTCTCCAAGAACTAGTTCCAGGACAGCCAGGGCTATTATATAGAGAAACCCTGTCTTGAAAAACCAAAACCAAACAAGCAAAAACCAAACCAAACAAAAAAAATTGTATATGCTGTGGATATAGCTCACTGGGTAGAGTTCCTGCCACATAAACCCAGCATGGTGGCATGTACCTGTAATCCTCACACTTGGAAGGCAGAGACAGGAGGATCAAAAGTTCAGGGTCACCCATAGTTAAATAACCAGTTCAAGGCCAGTCTAGACAACTGTGACCCTGTCTCAAAAACAAAACAGCAAACAAACCCCAAACAAAAAGTCACTGTATAAACTTACAGTATAAAAAATTATAGTAAATAATGTTTAAAGGGTACAATTGATTTTCTTTTAGTATTATGTAGCTCTTGGGGATTTTGTCTGTGGTCTTATCCCGTGAACATAGTATTTAATAACATGCCATCACATATCCCTGCCCTACATCTCTACTCCATGTTTGATGACGTCAGTTGGCAACTTGAAACTACCACGATGACAGTATTTTACCATTGGCAAACACTAAACATTCGGGCATTTCTTTCCAACACTGAATGGGCATTTGTTAACATCTAATGGGGCAGCCACTGTAAGTGTGTGTTCCAGTTCTGGAGCTGCAAAGGGAACGCTCTGGAGGAAAAGGTATCCTGACTTGTGGGGAATTCAGATGATACCTGGAGCTGCGAAGGGAGAGCTCTGGAGGGAAAGGTATCCTGACTCAGGAAGTCAGGCCTAATTCATCAGCAATATGTGGAGCTGGGGTGCGTAGGGGATGGTTTCCCCACAGGACATAGTAGTCGGTAGTCTCGCTCCTCTCCTAGAGAGAGCTGTTACAGCTGAGCTCTGCTCTGTTCCCCTCTAGGATAGTCCTAGCCAAGCTATCCCCTTCTTCTGCTCTGCTCTTCTCCTGCCCAAGATGCTACCTCTTTTGTTTCACTCTGCTAAAGCAGAGAATCTGCAGAAATGTAGCAATCTCCTCGGCAGCGAAAAGTTGTTACTTTTTCTGCTCAGCTACCTTAAGGGAAAGTCAGCTCCCCTAAGGGAAAGTCTCAGCAAAGGTTCTTTTCTGCATTGGGGAGAGAGCGTCACCTGAAACTCTTTTAAGTAAGAGATTTATTTGGGAAGGAGGATTCCAGGAAAGTAGCTGCCTCTGCCAGGGTGGGAAAGGGCCTCCCACAACAGAACAGGCAGAAGGGTTTATATAGGGCTTCTTAGGGGGCGGAGTTTTCCCAGGGAGATTATTTTCTGTTCAGAGATTGGTTAGTTTTCCTGCTTAGGGATTGGTTGGTTTAGTTGGTCAGGGGCAGTGTTGGCTCCCATTTCAAGGCCAAACTATGTTTCTTTCACTTCCCCCTTTTTAATTTTTTGGCTCTAGTTTTGGAGGCAGGGCCTATTTCTTTCACTGGCCTCTGGTTTCAGAACCAGGGTGGGTTTCTTTGGCTGGTTCGTTTACCCTGTAGCCACCACTAACCAAGGGTAACAGGACAACGTGCATCAATTGTGCCTCTTTCCAACCCAGTACAGGACGGTTTCAGGCTGAGCACGTAGAGCTCTTGAGGGCTTGGCTTGCGTTAGGAGAAAAGACATTGCCTTGTTGAGGAATTGTTGACTTTCTCTGTCCTGTTTGCTACTTTGGAGAAGTTCTGAGCTGTGGCTTTGCTGCAGGTTCCTTGTCATAAGTGTACCTTGACATCTGGTGTTTACTCCAAGCTGAGATTTCAAGGAAGGGTAGTTGGAGGCCAAGGTGGTTCCTAGAGACAGATGGGGAGAGCGTCTGTTTTGGCATCATCCCGGACATGGGCAGCAGTGGTCCGAGAAAGCATCACTGACCTGCAGGCGGGAGAGAGCCTGCCAGGTTAGCCGTGCACTTGGCATCAAGAGAAGGGGATGAAAGCCAGTAACGGTCACAACGAGGACAAAAGCCCTCATTATGAAATATTGTCACCCAAAAGGGATGCCTGACTGTGTGGGGTTTTGGTAGTGGCGTTATGAATGCCAAAGCGCACACGTGTCTGTGAGTTAGACCGATTTGTGAAGACAAGGCAAGCTCACAGATGGTTTTCCAGTGTCCTAAATCTTATCTGTGTGGTCATGTAGACACTCACAGGACAGACAGGAAGAGCAAAATCTCCAGTTTTGTCCTCCAGACTTTGACGGCAGAAAATACCTGTGTCCGTTGAACGGCAACAGCAGCCAATGCCTCTGCACTATACAAGTGACACACACACCAATATTCCCCAGGCGAGTTTTGCAAATTGGTATTCCAGAATGGTGTATCTCCAGGCAGCCATTTGAAAGGAACCCAAAGACCACAGCGGATGTGTCCACCCTCCGTCCTTGCTCTGCTACCGCCTCTGACTGTGGGCTTTTGTAAGTTGTTACAACCCTAGCCGAGTGATGGGAATATAACAGGTTGTGGAATTGGAGAATGCTAAATCTTTGTTCCTAATGGCAAAACATGTTTTTCTCATTTTCATCAGAATGTGTGATCCATGCCATTTGAAATCAAATCTCCAACACAATGAGCCATTAGTGTAACAGCTCATTACTAGCGGCGGTCTTATAAATAATACATTCTTATCATGCACACGCAGCTCGCCATGAAGCCAGCAAAAGGTATTTCAGGCCATGGAAGTTTCGCTGCGCCAGCACGGCTGTAGATTAGAAGGACATCTCCATGTGAACCAAGATGGATGCCAATTTTCCCTGCCGGGAGTGAGGCTGGCCGTCTCTTTCTGCACATATGGTAGATGGATTGGTTAATCAGCGTCTGCTGAGTCTTGGGCCTGAAATTACAGAGAAGCCAGACAACTGCAGCTCCACAGCCTTTGTTCGGGAGTGCAAACAAGACAAACAATTACTTGTTATTTGGGAAAAAAATTAAAATGTTTATTTTGGACTTTCATTAAAGTGTCAATGGCTTTATAAAACAGCTGTGTAAATCAGCCTTTTATAGCAAGTATCATTTGGGGAGGGGTCCTGGAAAGAAAGGAAATGCAAGGAAGATTCATTTTAAAAAGGATCCCTTGAAGATGAAAAGGGCACCTTTGTGTGTTTTTCAAGCACACAAAGCTATTGGAGAAATAGTTTGCTATCTGTCTTTTGCTGTATCATCAAACATCCATGCCGCTTGCTTCTCTGCTGTGGGATGTTGAAGCATCGCCCATTTGTGTGGGGCTGCCCCTTGGGAATGGATGGTGCACAGTACTGTGAGTCCACTTCCTGAATAGAATGGCTGTGTCAGTCAGTCACTCAGCTTCCTGGGAGTCTGTGTTCCTCATCCAAAAAAAAAATTTTTTTTTTTAAAAACCATATATTAAAACCATGGCGACCATTGCAAAGAGCTTCATAGCCAGGGATTTAGTGTGCAGAGGGTTGTTGGTTAGTACGTCAGTCCAGACTTCATGGAGCTCTTTCCCTCCAAACAGCCTTTCTTCACTTCTCCACGCCCAGTCAAGTGATAAATAAGTGTATCAAGCGATATAGAAGAGTTTCCCTTATTAAGGAGCCCTGGATTGTGACTGTTTTCTAAGTTGGGGTTTATGGGATGGGTTAGGAACAACCCATTTTACAAAGAGCTGTGATTGATGGGTGGGGAAGGACAGAGTGGAGAAAAGTGTCTAAGAGGTCGGGGCTTATGGGGGAATAAAAAGAACAGCAAATACACCCCACCCACATCACTTTCACACACACACACACACACACACTCCAAAAGACCAAACTCCAACCCACTGGCTGGCAGAGGGAGTGGAATAGGGGAGGTGCAGGGAGCGGTTCAGAAAGAAGTCAGGTGTAGCTTTCCAGGGTCTCCTCAGGGACACTTTGGCGACTCCCTAAGTTATTTCCCAACCGCTAAGAGCGTCCCCAGTGGTCACTTGTTGGATATGCCTTTGAGCATGTTCTGTATTCTATGCATTGCACTGGACACAAGAGTTACTGGAAGACCCTTCCACCCTTAAATAACCCAAGAGTGTCTCCCACGCTCCCAGCGGGCCACATGCCGAGAACTCTCGGCAGATCTTGAGTCTGATAGGTGGCTGTGTTCTGGTGTTGCAGGTGGAAGGCAAGGCCGTCGGGTTCATGAGCGTGTGCTCCAGCGTGAACTTGCCCCTGCTGCACGAGTGCTTCGACCTGGGCCCTTTCCATGGGTTCTGTGTCCCACATCCTGACGATCTTCTGGAACCATCAAGAGAGTCAAGTTTGCAAGAAAGTCAAGGTACGGTGGCTGTCGCAGGACATACCAGAAAAGTCAGCACTCGTCTTACACACAGCTGTGCGATTCATGGAAAGGGCATGCATCTTAAGTCCCTTCCGAGTCCCATTTATGGAGTACATCCACATGGTTATTGGCATCTTTGTGAAATCTGTGGGTCCAGGGACAAACCTGCACAGCCATAATTAGACATGGTTCCTTTAAAGCTAAAAGCTTCCAAATTCAGGGTGTTTGCTTACAGAATGGTCATTGGTGTATAAGCTATAGTGAGATAATTGTTAGCATTTTAGATTTTTATTTTTGTTGCTGGGGATCAGGTTCGGAGCTTTATGCATGTTGACTAAGAGCTGTACCTCTGGGTTACATCCCTAGTGCCAGTTTAGTCTCTCTCTCTCTCTCTCTCTCTCTCTCTCTCTCTCTCTCTCTCTCTCTGTGTGTGTGTGTGTGTGTGTGTGAGAGAGAGAGAGAGAGAGGGAGAGAGAGAGAGAGAGAGAGGGGGAGGGAGGGAGAGAGAGAGAGAGAGAGAGAGAGAGAGAAAGAGAGAGAGAGAACACCAGAATATAATAAATAACTTCAAGAATTCAAGGGACTAGGGAAATATCTTAGTGGCAGATCATTGGTCTCATATGGACTAGGTTCCCTGGGTTAAATCCGCAGTGCTTAAAAATTTAAATGTAAAAAAGCAAACAAGCTTGAAGACTCTGTATACTTTTAAACTTTGATCTTTACAATAAGAATTTCTGTGTTTATGTCTTTGGGCAAACCCTCTGTAGCATGAGTGTATTGCAAATGGTCGTTTTGAATTTGTACAACTGATTTCTGCATATATGAAATAACATCAATTTTCAGTTTATATTTAAGTGTGTATGTCTGTATGGATATATACTGTGTGAGTGTGTGTATGTGTGTGTCTGTATATGTAATTAAGAGGGGTATCAGATCCCCTGGAGCTGGGGTTACAGGTCATTGTGAGCCACCATATAGATGCTGGAAACTGAACTCGGGTCCTCTGCAGGAACAATACAAGCTCTTAACCTCGAGCCATAAAATGAATTTTGAAATATTGTTTGTGTCAGTATTTCATGAAGTAAGATGAGGTAATCTCTGCTGATAGCTTCATGGTTAAGTAGGTTCTTATGGATAGATAAGGTTCTTTAAGATAGATAAAAACAGGCAGGCGAGCTTAGGTGTGTCAGTTCAATTTTCTTATCTGGGTTCCCCATGTGTAGGGTGAGGAAAACTGCAATCAGGCAGGAGTTGTGGATTTTCACTGAGGTATGGTGTGTAAAATGCTATACTTGGTGTCCATGTCTTGAATGAATTTAGTGAGCAGTAAACACTGATAATAGTTAGTGGCCATTGTTTCTTTATGATTGGCCATTCAGTCACTCTTTGGGGTAAAATCATGATTTTTTTAAAAGTTGTAATGCTTCCTATAACATGAAGAGTTTTAGTAAGGTTGTTCAAAAATAGGAAGAGGAGCAATATGGTTGGTGGCACAGGACTTGGTGTTCCAGTCGCAGGTGTCACTTTAGCCAATCTCTTGTCCCTTCAGTGGGCAAACCAAACACTAAACAGTGGATGCCCATGTCCTGACGGTGCACACTCATCACACGGAACGGTGAAACCCTCCGTGGAAAGGCTCTTCCCTTTGGTACTGACAACAGCACCCTTCCTGAAAGTGAGACTTCGAGTCATTACGGTTTCATGGTGAACGGTGCCTCCCCAGGCTCTTGGGGAAGGAATGTTCTGGAGGAACATTTAAACACCATAAGACAGTCCTGAACCAGAAGTTGTCACAGTTGCTTTCCAGTGCTAGAAGTCTTCTTTGAGGCGGCACCAAACAGGAGACTTGCTGCGGCTCGTGTTCTCATGTATAAAGGAGAGATAAAAATAATACCCAATCAAGGAATGGGTAGGAGGAGTAAATATTGGAATTGTGATGCACTTAGCTCAGTGGCAAGCATACAATTTTTCTTTTCTGTTTTCTGTGCTATCATTAAAAAAAATAAAACAAAACAGCTGGACGTGGTGGAGCACATCTTTAATCCCAGCACTCAGGGGGCAGAAGCAGACAGATCTCTGTGAGTTCTAGGCCAGCCTGGTCTACAGAAAAAGTTCCAGGACAGCCCAAGATGTTAAACAGAGAAACCTTGTATCAAAAAAAACAAAAAAACAAAAACAAACAAACAAACAAAAACCAACAACAAACCAAACCAAGCCAAACCAAACCAAACAAATTGGAAGGCTGTAGACCCTTCCTGAGGCTGAGTCTTCCTGGCACTACTGCTGTTCCTTATATAGAATGAATGGAAAATTCCTGTCTCAGAAATTTTACTGGAGGGGGGAGGAGGAGAGTCAGAGTTTAGCTGAACTCTGGGCCTGACACATCTACACGTTATCTATTATGGCTCTGTGTAGCAAAAGTCTGCGAAGACAGGAAAGGCAGGCAGCTGGCTTCTCATTACCTCCTTCAGCCCATTTCTTAAAACCATTTGCTCTAGGACAGGGTGGCAAGCAAAGGAAGTAGGGAAACGTGTTACCTATCACAGGGTGTTTATTTTTGAAAATTGGTTTTCTGTTCACTGACACAAAAATGATTCTTTATGAAATTGTTACCAGGGAGCTTCCATTGTAGACTTGAGATAACTCAGGGATGGAGTCATAGGTCCTCAGCAGCTCATTATATCCAGGCAGAGTCATCAACAAATTCCACAGCCATCTTTTCATCACATCAACAGAGGAAGCACTGAAAATGAGCTGTGACCTGTTCGGGTTTTGTTACTCTGGTGAAAGTCTTTTACGGAAATACAATTTCTCAAAAACACGAACCGAGATTTGTGTTTTAAATGAGCACACATCATTGCAGTTTGTATTTTGCTATAGTTTATATCTCGTATTTTGTTTGATGATTGTTCTAGTTACTTTCTCGAGGCTGTGACAAAAGCAGCTTGTGGAGGAAAGGGTTGATGTGGCTCACACTTCCGGGTCGTGATCCAGTAGTAAGGGAAGTCAGGGCAGGAGCCCAAGGCAGGAAGGAATTGAAGCTGAAACCAGAGGAAATGCTGCTCACCAGCTTTCTCTCCTGCTCAGCTGGCTTTATCATATAGCCAGGACTCACTTGCCTAGGGATGGTGCCCCCCACAGTGGGCTGGCCCATCCCACATTAATCATTAATCAAGACTATCTCTTACAAACATGGCCACAGGCCAGTTTGATCTGGGCAATTACTCAGTTGAGGTCCCCTCTTCCGAAGTGATTCTAGGTTGTGTCAAGTTGACAGTAAAGCTATGAAGGACAGCGGTTTTTCATTCCAAAGGATGCTAATAATCATTACCTCATAGCTTGATGCCAAAGAGTCAGGGCAGGGGCAGCTCTCTTCATTTCGTCTCTGCCCAAGCTTGTCCAAGGTTTATAAATTTCATCAAGAACTGTCTCAAAAGCACAGTCCAGCCTCTTACTTACCTCTCTGCATCTGGGCAAAGTAACAGTCTGGGTGTCAAGTTCAGGCACTTGTATGCCAGGCAAGCAGTCTACCACTCTCAGCCCAGCCCAACACTTCCACCTGTTTCTTTTTTTTTTTCCACCTGTTTTTTTAGTCACAGATTCGCCTCCCCCGCCAAGACAGGATTTCTCTGTGTAACAGTCCTAGCTATCCCAGAACTAGCCCTTGTAGACCAGGTTGGCCTCGAGATCACAGAGATCCAGAGTGCCGGGATTAAAGGTGAGCACCACCACTGCCTGGCAAATTACAGTTTTTAAAACTATGGGTCAGAACCCCACTGGGGTCCGAATGTAAGGGTTACAAAATTTTGGCAACAATCAAAGGCTTTTTAATGGTTAGTGACCAAAAATCAATTCAGAAGCAATTGTGTAATGACTCCAAGATGCCTACCTGTGTCATATCATGTGACTTCACTGTTCTGAACATATAACATGTACAGTTTACAGTGCTCAACCTGTCGTACCATGTGCTGAGGAATGTTTCCTGAGAGTGTTATGAACTGCAGTGTTTTACTTTATCTATAAAATAGGAGTGGGGCTTTTAATGTTTTAAAACTTTTACTACTTTTTGATCAAGATTCTACAGTCTCTAAGTATCAAATTAGTGTATCTTTGATTGAATTGTGTTCAAACGTTTGGTTTTAAAAATTGCTGTTTGACTTGCTGGCTTGAATTTAATTAAAAAAAAATATTAAATGATTCCTGTAACTCCAGAGTTGGATAGGGGCAGAGATAGACAGATCTCTGAAGCTCATTGGCCAGAAAAATCTAGCCAAATCAATGAGCTTTAGGTTCATTCATAGAGAAACCTTGTTTCAAAAGTGGAAAGTGATCAAAGAGGGTACCAGATAGCCAACCTTTGCCCCCAATGTGTGTGGGCACCTACACTCACAAGTATATAGACCACACCCAAAATCATAAAATTAATTTTGGCTTGAGACTAAGATAGAATTTCCAACAGTTTGTAAGATAGTCCTAGGCATACTGCTGCCATTTTGTATTACACCCTTATGGGAAGCAGCATCCTCAGCATCTAATTGCACAACCAAAACCTTAGTCACCTCTGAAAATGTTGGTCATGTTCTACTGCTTCAGTGTCAAATATTTTGCCAAGACATAATTCTTAACATAAAAGTAAATAACATGTATCTAATTAGTACGCAAATTTCCTTTCCTCTTCAATAAATATTAAAATTGCAGATGGGAGGTGGGATGGAGAAGGGGGAAGTGGGAGAAGGGGGGAACTGGGATTGGTATGTGAAAAATAAATAATAAATAAATTAATTAAAAAATATTAAAATTGGACTGAAGAATGGCTCAACCACATAAACATGAGGACCTGAATTTGATTCCCAGCACCTTAAGAAGCCTGGCATGATACATGCTCCTGCACTTCCAGTGCTGAGGAGGCAAGGACAGAAAGTTCCCTAGGCTTTGCTGGCCAGCCAGTTCAGCTGAATCAGCGAGGAGCTCCAGGTTCAGCAAGAGACCCTGTATCAATAGGGAAAAAAAAAAAAGATGAGGAATAATTGAGAAAGACATGATGTGGGATTTCCTTCTCTATATGTGTTGCTTTTATTGGTTGATGAATTAAGCTATTTCAGCCAATGGCTTAGCAGACTAAAGCCAGGTAGGAAATCTGAACAGAGTTAGAGAGAGAGAGAGAGAGAGAGAGAGAGAGAGAGAGAGAGAGAGCAGAGTTGAAGAGATGCCATGTAGTCGCCAAAGGAGAAAGATGTCAGAACATTACCAGTAAGGCACAACCTTGTGGCAATACATAGATTAATGGAAATGGGTTAATTTAGGATGTAAGAGCTAGCTAGGAATATGCCTGAGCCATTGGCCAAACAGTGTTGTAATTAATTTAATTTCTGTATGATTCTTTGGGACTGAACAGTTGTGGGACCAGGCAGGACAGAAACTTCCATCTATATAATGGTGCCCAACATTCAGCAACGTATATCCACATAAAGTCTAAGAAAGCTTAAAAAAAAAGTGATTCTAAACCCACAAAAACAGGAGTCAGTTGTAGCTTCTTGGTAGCTATCTTTTCTCAGATAGGCTCTGTTTCCTTCAAGAGAGGTTTCCTGATTCAGTGTTAGCAGCAAAAATCTTGCAGTCTTTTAAGAGGCCCTACCACCAAACACTTAAATGGTATTTACAAGCAATCAGTGGCATGCTTCTTGGTGGTGGCATGGACCTAGAAATTCTGCAGAGTTGTGGCAATAAATGTGGCTCCCACCAGTACCTCCACCATGATGCTAGACCCTCAGAAAGCTAAGAAAGGGGATGAAGCCAGCTGCCAAAGATGTAGCTTTAATCCTAGCCATGCTATTTAGCAGATTAAAGACTCATGTGATCAGAAAAAGATAAAGATATTCAGTAAAGACAGACTCAGATGGGGAAAAAAAACTCTAATTGATTTACAGTATTTTTAAAATTATACATAGGCTTGGGATAGAAAAGAAAAAGAATATAAAAAGTCCTTAAAAAAGAAATAGTGTAGTCAGACATGGTGGTGCATACCTTTAATCCCAGCACTTGTGAGACAGAAACATGCAGATCTCTGTGAGTTTGAGGCCAATCTGGTCTACAGAGTTAGTTCCTGGACAGCCAAAGATACACAGAGAAACCCTGTCTCAAAGAACTAAAAATTAAAAAAAAAAAAAACAGAGTAAAAAAAATCCACATACAGATGAAGAATACATAGGGAATCTGGATCCTGTATGTTATTGTGCTGTTTTTGAAATGTTTGACTGCTGAGGAAGGAGCAACAGCTGCTAAAAGACATTTGATTATAAATGCTGATGGATTAATCCAACCTACATATTTTGAAAATACCTTGACTTCAAAATTTAAGTCAAAAGATACATTACTTTGGAGAAGAGGCTTTGCTTTTGTTTGCACAGGAAATGAGAGGCTGTGAATTTATTCTGGGCTAAGAAAAATAAAGTTTGATCAAGGAAGAACCCCCGGAAAATCTCCAATGGGAACAGATGGCCCAGTTGATCCAACGTTTCAGAGCACCTCTGTTGCAGTTTCCTCTGAGTTCTACATCTAGAACAGCATCAAGACTGCTGGCTGAGATGATCCAGTCTCATAGAATACTCTAGTTAGGACGTGACCATAGTCCTAAATTTTCTTTGGGTCCCCATAAGATTATCAGCTCCCCTAGTCATCAAGAAGTAGCCTAGAAAACTACACCAATATTCCCAAAAAATGGATTATAGATGTTTGTCTTTGTTTAGAGTGTTGGCTACAAGTTATTATGAGTAATGGTCAGGAAAAAAGCTAAACAAAAGTGATTAGATTCAGGGTTCTTGCTAAAAATATAAAAAGGGGAAATGCTGTGGGATAATGCTCTTGGACACTATAAATATTTGTCATTCGTATTGGTTTAATAAAATGCTGATTAGCCAGTAGCCAGGCACGAAGTATAGGTGGGGCAACCAGACTAGAAGAATTCTAGGAAGAAGATAGGCAGAGTTGTAATCACCAGCCAGACACAGAGGAAACAAGATGAGAATGCCTTACTGAGAAAAGGTACCAAGTTACATGACTAAACATAGATTAAAAATTATGGTTAATTTAAGTTGTAAGAACTAGTTAATAATAAGCCTGAGCCAAAAGGCCAAGCAGTTTATAGTTAATATAAGCCTCTGTGTGTTTCTTTGAGACTGAATGGCTGCAGGACCAGCCAGGATAGAAACTTCCATCTACAAAGACATCCAACATTTTCCTCTAACCTCCACAGTGCTTGTGCACATTCATGAACACATCAAAGTGCCTACATCCATGCTCCAAAATGGTAAAATTACATGTTTATCTAATAACTGGTGTCAAATAATTTTTATGATTCATTATTGGTAAATGTTTAATTTACTTATATATTTTATATACCTGTGCATCTAAGGCATAAAGATTTATCAGGCGAAAAGAGATCTAGAGTAGATGTAGACTGAATACCCCCATAACCAGTATGCTTCATTACATACAGAATCAGAATTTTTCATGTCAGTGAGCTGTTTAATAAGAGATTTCCTTAGTGGTTTACCGGTGTCCAACCCATACCCTCAAACTTGATTGTACGTCTGCACATGTGTGAAGACACATAATTTGAACGTCTTTTTTTCTGCTGGCATCGTTACCCCTGTATCGTCAGGCCTGTCTAGAGCTATGGAAAGACATGCTGCCCTGTCAAGTTGCAAGCTAGAAGAGCTAGGAAGTGAGCATTGCAGGCAATCCCCACTCCCCGAATCAAGTCCCTGCCCTGTGACTCAGGTCATCCCTCAGAACTCCCATATCAATTACTGTCTTTCTATCTGTGACTCCAGATCCATTTCTGAGGGATCAAACCGTCAATCCATTCTCTTTGTAGCATTCGTGAAAGCGTTTATCTCACACACAACAGACTAGATGGAGGTTCAGACACTCCAGGTCCCTTGTCTGTCATTGGTAATGCACATCTTGTTGGTTCCTTCCCTTGTCCCTTCCTCCTCAGTCCTCTTCCTGTGTTCTCTGTTAATAGATCTCTGACTCCCTTTCCCTCACAGTTGGGAAAAATTTGAACTTCACAGCAGCCTCAACCCGGCCAAGCAGAAAAATAGTAAAACTTAATTTTCTTCATATAATATAGGAGCCTTCCTTCTCTGGTTCTTTGATGAGCCCACTGTCCATCATGTCAGCCTTGTAAGTGTCCACTGAATCTAAAAAGCTTAGCTGTATACACCAGAACACTACATACGCATGCATTGCCTGTGCCTACCCCCATAAGGACACTGTTTGCATCTGTATAACCTATGATGCATTAGTAAATTTTGGTTTGTGTGTTTTAAGCAGCCTTGAGGCTATAATGTAACAGGGTTGACTGGGGTGAGTGAGTTCTAAAAATGTAGATTTTTGAACTACTATAAAGAAAACTAGTAAAAGTTTTATTTATTGCTTTTATTTAGTGGAGAACTTATTTTAGAAGAACCTCTTAAATGTTAAGCCTCTGAAGAAGCGCAGAACCTCTTCAAGGTGTTCCATATGCGTGGTAGTTAGTGCATATTCTCCTCTAGCGACAGCAAAATGGCTCAAAGCTCAAAGCTGTGTTTCCTTCCAGTTGGCCCCGACGCTGGCCCCTGTGGTGTCTGCAAATCAAGCTGTGGCTTTTGTTAGCTGCACCACCACAATAAAGATTGCGAAATCAGAACTGAGCTGGCAATTTTCTTGATGATGCATAAGGCAAAATAGGGCACAGCCTGCATTTCCACAGCTGTATTGGCATCACCCGGTTTAATGGCTTTTAAAAAAAAAAAGACAAGCCCAAATAAAACAACTTTTGTTCGTCATGTAGGCCGGTGTGTTCCAGGCAGCCCAAATCTCTGTTTGGTAAGACCCCTGCAAGGTTCAGACTTGTAAATCTCATTACACACCCGGGGCCCACCTTACAAAAATCCTTGTAGAATTTGATGTGTTCCTTGGCAGGGAGAGATTTTATTTTATATTACAGAATTGTGGCCTTTCAAAAAGATAATTAGCATAGCTCCCTGTAACCAAGCCATCCAGGAGAAGTGTCGCTTATTATATGTTAAAAGGCCATTCAAAATAAAAAAAAAATTTCAAAAACACCCCATGTCAAAAAGCAGCATTGCCTTTAAAATTATCAAACATATCACTCTTGCTGCCAGGAAATGTTTTTGTCATATTTAATTTCATTTGAATTTATTTCTGCTGCTTTTCTCAATTTACTTTGTATGTACTGGAGCTGAAAAAAAAAACAAAAGCAAAAACTAAAAAGCAAACAAACTAAAAACTGATAACCAAAAAAGAAACCCCACCAAAATACAAACAAACAAACAAAATACCCAATAAAGTGCTTTACCACTTTCTTGCATATTAAATATCCTCCAGGTGTTCCCAGCCTTCCTAAGGCTCCACTTTCTATACCCAGTTTCATTTTTATGTCCTTGGTTCTTCACCCAGATTTCAGGTGTGTGTGAGATTCTTGTGTGCAGAGCACAGCAACCTTCCTACCTTGCATGCACAACCTGGACCTCAGTTACCTGTAGTGCTTTAATTGGGGGCTCTCCAGGATTTTGTATTAAAAACAAAACATGTCTCAGGATCCTCCCAATGGCCTCAGTAACAAGTTAAATAACAAAAATTTATTTCCCAGTTCCAAGGCGTCAAGTCCTCCGAAATCAAGGTGTCTCAGCAGGTTTCTTCTGTGGTCTCTCTCCTTGGCTTGCCAATGGCCATCTTCTTCCTATGCCTTCATATGGTGGTGTCCGTCCTGTCCCCACTCCTCCTCCCTTCACCCGCCATTGGTCCATGTTCAGTGTCTTCTTCTTACAAGGGCACAGTTCATAGTAGAATAGGGCTCACCTTAGCACCTCCATTTAACCTATTAAATGCTGAGTACATTCCACCTGGCCAGGTGTGTCCCACTGCCTCTTCTTAGACCCCATCATATAAAGCCCTGCAGCCTGTAGCCAGGGCACTGTATGGGCTGCTGCTGTGGGTTCCCTGTCTACCCGACCAGTCTCCAGCTCCAGTTCTTATCATCAGCATCTGGGTCCCTTTCTCCCCCTGCCTTCTATTTCCCTAGGGTCTGGCGGTATGGTTCTCTGCTGCCTCATGGCCAAGGCTGCTAGGCTATGACCATAGTAAACCTGGCAGTGGCTGCAGTTGGCTGCTCTATGCAATGTGTATACAAGTTTAATATATCAGCTGAAATTTATTTCCCTAAGAATTCTCTCTCTCTCTCTCTCTCTCTCTCTCTCTCTCTCTCTCTCATTTTAAATGACTTGTAGTGTTCTGGCTTGAACCCAGAGCTCTGTGCACGCCAGGCAAATGCTTAGTCATTGAGCTGTTGAACCTCCAGTCCTAAATTCTGTCCTTTTAAAAAGTTTATTTATTTATTATTGTTAGTTTTTTGCCAGCGAATAGCATCTTTGTATATGAAGGTTAATAATAACAATGACAACAACGACAATAATGTTACTGTCATCTCCAAGGCTTTAATTACTGCTTCCAACTTCAATTTGCCGGAATAATGTACGTGACAGCGACACATAGAAATGTCTAGAAAACAAGCAAATGGTACCGGACCTGTACGTGGGCCAAGTTGTCCTCAAGATGGACAGACAGTTCAGGCTCTTGCAAGAGGATCTCGGGGTTACATCTTCAGGTTTTGTAACAGACCAGGAGGAATAGGAGGCAGAGCTGAGATCTAGAACTAAGCAGCCAGGGGCAGCGCCCCAAGCCCGCTGGGTGGCCCTTTGGGTTATTTAGCAAAAACCTGTTACTGATTTTCTATCTCCATTCCAGCGCTGCCTTCTAAGCCCTTTGCAGGATTTCAAAACCAACGGCGGCCACAAACGATGGCAGCTGCTTAAGAATCCATTATTTTTAGAGAGAGCAAGATGAAGGGGGTCCGCATTCCACTCCCCCTTTTCAGCCCCGGGAGCAAACCTGCGCTAGGACTCGGCCGGCCACGCTCTCCAGCGGTCGGGTTCATTTCACAATGGCAGAAGCACAAACGCTTTGATACGGGGCCTGGAGGTCTTTGAAAAGAGAGTGGCTTTATTTATATTCCTTATGATCATTATGTGCTGGGATTATTTTCCCAGTAGGTGATGTCTCTTTTGCCCATATTTATGAAGCAGGGGAGCAAAGCATTTAATGAATTTCAAGAGTGTATTTGACTGTAAAACACATCTCAGTATATTCACATGTAAATAACCCTTTGATTTGTTCTCTCTGGTGACCTTTCTTCTTTGGGGGCTACATCACAGTTTGTTGTTGTTTTCCATTTTCAGATGGGAGGCTGGATGATAATAATGAAAGATTATGCAAAAAAATCCATGTTTAAAATAAGGTTGATATGCCACTTGTGCTGGGGGATAATTACAGTAATTTGGCCATTCCGCTATATGGAGGCAGGAGTTGGTTGGTAGCAAACACAGCAATGGGGGTGATTCAAGGGATTTCCCTCCCAACTGGCTGTTTGATCCTGCTGACTTTTCTCTTGAAAATCAATTGCTCTCTATGAATACTCTGAATTCCCCCTTGATTAAATTGGCTGTCAGTGGGCTGCACCCATTACGTGGGGGTCGCCCCCCGAGTTCGCTCTGCCCACAAATGTGTTTTTATTTTGACAACTCTTAAACTATCATGGACCGAATTTAATCTGAGCAAAGAAGCAGAGGAAGTAATTTACTAAAAACACGGTCTTGGTACATGGCAGCAAACAAAGGGAAAGGCAGTGCTGTGCATGCCCGGCGTGAAGCCAGCTCTTCTGTGCTGGGCCACCAGCCTTCTCCCCCCTGTAGATGGTTTGATCTCTGGTGTTTTCTGACCTCCAGAGCCACACGGTTCACCCAGCCAAAGACCTAGGAGAGGCACCCGCAAGCCTCTTTATCTCCTCATGGGTCTTAATAAACTGTGTCTTTTGGAATCAGACTTAAAAATTTTGATATTTTTTTTCTTGAAAAGGACCACTAGTATTGAAGATGGAAAAAATTATTAGCATGGCTGGGGTATAGTTTTATGAGTGTGTGTGTATATATTTAACTCCACAAGGAAAGAGATTATTTTTTTTTATTGATTGATGATTTAAGTCTATGAAAAATATTTGGCAGTCAAGAGAAAAACAAGCATCACAAAACTAGTTCTACAAAAATGTGTTTTGTAGTAGTTATGGAAAAGTATTCAGCTTTTCTTAGACAGAAATGCCCTGTCAATGCACAAACCCAGGCCTCACAGCAAAATAATAAAATATAGCTTATTCTGGAGCTAAAGATGAGTACCCATGGCTCAGAGTCACAGACTACCCCAAACAGGATAGCCTGATGTAGTAACAGCTTCATGAAGGCTTCACAGTAACAGAACGATGAAAGTTATGAATAAAAGCATTTTCAGATACATTGGTGGAAACGTCAGGTGGGTAGGGTATGGTGATGTGGGAAACTCGGTGCTGTGGATCAGATGTTCTGTGATGACATCCTTGGCCTTCGGGCTAGTCAAAGCTAAGGGATCTGATTTGTCCATTCTTAAACGGGTTTACCTGAGAGTCACAAGGATGTTCGATCAAACATAGAGACGAATGAATGTCAAGTGTTTTTGCAGGAGGAGGAACTAGAAATAGGCCCAGATAATTTGGTTCCAAACCTGCAAGGTTCCAGCTCTCCTTTAACACAGAAGAAGCAACCTAAAATGGATGGGGGTGGGTGGGAGTTAGTTTAGGTGCAGCGTCTCTTCTTTCAAATGTTAGCACTATGAGGCCGAGTCACCATGTTTCCCGTAAGGAGAGCCATTTTCTTTTCCCGCTGAGAAGTTGCTTCAGCTGCGTCCCAGGCTGACTTCTTAGATCCTTCTGTATTGGCTTCACCCTTACTCTTCATTTGGAATCAGCTGTCCTTATTTCACTCTCCTCATGGAATTTCAGCTCTGCCCAGCTGCAAGTGTAAGCACCACTGGTACTTACAGCCCTTGAGGTCTTCTTGGCTGCTCACTGGTCCTTCTGGCCTGTGCTGGCTTCTGCCTGTGCTGGTTGCTGCTCCGTGGACCTCTTAGGCAAATGCTCTCCTTAGATTTTCTGCCTAGATGCTTGTGGGGACTCGGCTTCCAGGAGAGTTTTCTTTTTCCATGTTGTGGTTATTTCCTTTCTTAAAGCCATCCATCTTTTTACCTCCTCCTTCAATTAGACTTTTCTGTCTGATTGGCCTTGTCAACCTCACTTTTAGAACAGCCCCCAACTTGTCAGGGTTTCTTTTGGATTTATTAATTCCTGATATTATTTATATAGCCTCTGTTCTCCCAATTTATTTGAATCCATTTTGTCCTTTCTAGTGTAGTTGCCTTAGTTATCCATTTTGATTTTTTTTATTGTTTTAAAAAATAAAACACTTAGGGCTGGAGAGATGGCTTGGTGGTAGAGAGCACTTCCGCTCTTGCAGAGGACATGGGTTTGGTGCCTGGAACTCACATGACAGATCACAGCCATCTGTAACTTCAGTTCGGGAGACCCAACACCCTCTTCTGGCCTCCCCAGCACTGCACATACGTGGTGCACACACATACTTGCAGGCAAAACACTCATACACATAAAATAAAAAAATAAATCTTTAAAAAAATTTTTTAAAAAGTACTGTGGTGTCAGTCCTTAGAAGATAAAATAAAAAATATTTATTGACAAGAAAATCCTTTCTATTAGTAATTCAGGGTCTGAGTGGTTGAGGGCCTTCAAATTAACTGGCAATAGCCTGAGGACTATGGGGATCAGATAGGCATTGGAATATTCCTCCAGAGTGGTAAGTAACTCATTATATTGCAAGAGGTAAAGGTGGATTTAGTTACTATGATTCTACAGAATAATTTGAAGTCAGGTATTGTAGTACCACAAACATAACTCTTTGCTCAGGATTTTTTTTTTTTTTTTAATTTGGGCCCTTTTATGCTTCCTTTAGAATTTTAGGGCATTTTGTTTTATTTTTATAAAAAATGTCACTGGAATGTTGATGTGGATTGCATTTAATTTGCAGATTGCTTTTAAAAAAAAAAAACCGAGGTCATTTACAATGATATGTAATTCTTGCCAGTTCATAACCATGGGTTGCCTTTCAGAATTTCTTCACGTTTTCTTCGTGTTTTATACGTTTCAATAAAGTCTTTCATCCTTAGGTTTATTTTGAAATATTTTCTTTTTCTTTTCCTTTTTCCTCCTCCTCTCTCTCTGGTGTATGCATGTGTATACACGTATGTTCAGAAGTGGATGTTGTCTTCCTCCGTGGCTCTTCATGTTTTGTTTTGTTTTTGAGACAGCAGTTCTCTCTGAAGCTGGAGCTCACCAATTAGCTAGGCCCTGCCTTTCCATCCGCCTCTCCTGACTTTACCTTTTGTCACTAGGGTGACAGACACTGTCACTGACATCTCCCAAGTGTCTATTTATTCTTATTTTTTAAGGTTTTTGTTAATGGGATTGTTCTCCTCATTACTTTTTTATTTTTGGTGTTCATTATTGACCTATTAGGAAAATGCACTGAATTATGAATGTTGAATTTTGTCTTCTATTACTTTGGTATACTTATCAGGCCTAAAGTCTTGTGCTTTAATCTTTAGGGTCTTCTGAGCATTTGATAATATCATCTGCAAATGAGGATAATGTGACTTCTTCCTTCCTTCCCTGTTTGCATCCCGTTTATTTCTTGCTCTTGCGTCATTGCATTGGTTAAAATGTCCAGGGCCATATTAAATAGAAGTCATGAGAGTGACCATCCTTCCCTTGTTCTCAACCTCAGAGGAAGTGGTTTTGGATTTTACACATTCATATGATACTTGCTATGAATTTATTTTATATATTATTTACTATGCTGTTATGGTCTTTCTGTATCTTATTTCTTTTCTTTCCTTTTTTTTTTTTTTTTTTTTTAGTTTTTCGAGACAGGGTTTCTCTGTGGTTTTGGAGCCTGTCCTGGAACTAGCTCTTGTAGACCAGGCTGGTCTCGAACTCACAGAGATCCACCTGCCTCTGCCTCCCGAGTGCTGGGACTAAAGGCGTGCGCCACCACCGCCCGGCTCCGTACCTTATTTCTTCAAAGCTTTGTCATGGAAAGGTGTTAAGCTTTGCCAAAGGCATTTTTCTGGAACTGTGTAAATGATCGTGTGATTTTGGCTTTGGTTTTATGTGTTGTGTGGACATTTTTGGATTCCCATATATTGAAGCAAACTGTATCCCTAGAATGAAGCCAACTTGATTGTGAGAGTTGATATTTTAAATGTGTTATCACATTTTGTTTTGCAAATATTTTATTGAATCATAATCATCAAGATATTGGTCTTTAACTTTCTCGTATGTGTTTTATTAAAATAGTATCTGATTTTGGTGTCAATGTAATTGTTGTTTATAGAATTAGTTTAGAGCATTCTTCCTTTTCTACCTTACAGAATACTTAGAAGAGCATTAATGTTACATCTTTAATGTTCTTGAATGACTAAGAAGTGAGTCAATCTGGTCCTAGATTTTTTTTCCTTTGGATGGAGACTTTTTATTATTGTATCGATCTGTAAAATATTACTAATTTCTGTTCTAATGTTTATCATTTCCTTCTGAATTGGGGTTTGGATTGTTTCTGGTTTTCTAAGACCTTGAGATGCATCTTAGATTTATATTTTTGAGATATCTTTGTTTTTTTTTTTAATGACATTTGTTTGTTTATTTAATATGAGTGGGGGGCAGTATGCATGTTTGCACACGTGTGGAGGTCAGAGGACAGCTTGCAGGAGCCACTTCTCTCCTTTTATCGTGTGGGCCGTAAGGATTGAATGCAGGCCACCGGCCTTGGCTGCATTGCATTTACTGCCTGAGTTATCTTAGTTAGACTGCGTAAGATATCAGATTCTGATTTTATTTAAACATAGACATTAATATCTATACACTTCTCTCTTATAATTGCTTTTGCTCTGTCCCACAGATTTTGTTATAGTGTTTACATTTTCATTTTATTGTAGGAAGTCTTTAAGTCTATATTTTTTTAATATCTCAATAATTGTTCTAAAGTATATTATTCCATCTCTATGTGTTTGCATAATTTCTCTTGCTGTTGGTTTCTAGGGCTTTTTCCTACTGTGATCTGACAGAATGTAAGCAATTCTTTCAGTTGTTACTTGTGTGCTGTGGCGGTTTGAATGAGAGTAGCTCTTTAGGCTCATATGTTTGAATACTTGGGTCCCCAGTTGGGAGAACTCTTTGGAAAGGATTAGGAGTTTGAGTATGGCCTTGTTGGAGGAGATATCTCACAAGAGGAGAGCTTTGAGGCTTCAAAAGACTTGTGCCATCCCCAGTCTCCTTCCTTCCTACTCCCTCCCCTGTCTCTGCCTTCTCCTTGTGGGTCAAGATGTAACCTCTTAGCTACTCCTGATGTCACCTTCTGCTGCCACCATGGGTATAACCCTTGAAACCACAAGCCCAAATTAAACAATTTTCTTTTATAAGTTGCTTTTGTAATCGTGTTTTACATGGCAATAGAAAAGTAACTAGTATACCTGCAGATGTCTATCGAGTCTGAAGCTCCTTTGTGGATCTGTGGCTGCTCTCTTGGTGGGAACAGAGTACTGATTAGTGTATTGCACGGCCCTTTATGTCTAGGTTAGAAACGTTTACTTTGTGGAATTGTGAAAGGACAGTTGTCTTCTTGATATATTTTCCCCTTTATCAATATTCCCTCTCTTTCTTTTTCCCTTCCCTCCTCCCCTCTTTCCCCATCCTCCACCAGCTGCTGCTTCTCTTCTCCATCTAGTAACCCGGGAGAGCCTTGAACTTGCTACGTAGCTAAGGGTGACATTGAAGTTCTGATCCTCCTTCGCCTCCCAATCCCGTGTTTCCTTGGTACCTTCAGAGGGTGTCAGAATCTCTGGAGCTGGGGTTACAGACAGTTGTGAACGACCAGGTGGATACTGGGAATTGGACCTGGGTCCTCTGCAAGAGCAACAGGTACTCTTAACCTCTGGACCATCTCTCTGGACTCTAAATGTAAATATTTTTAAAGATTAAATTATTGTCTCCATGAGGGTAGTTGTGTAGGCAAAAGTAAAAGGTCCCTGCTTCCATAAATCCGCACTTTTTCCTATGGCTCTCTGTGCTCTGCACCCCTTGGATAGAGCACAGGCTATGAGATGTTTACTGGTTTGTTGGGGACTTTTTTCTTTGCTTATGTGTTGCTTACTACTCAGGCAGTGAGCGTGGTTTGGGTGGGCACAGAATCTGGTTGGAATAACTTTGTTCCCTTGCTCACTAGTGCAGGGAACCAAAGTTCCCTAGGCTGAAGTCTACTCCAGACAGATTCACTCCATGTTAGCTGCAGGCCCGGTGACTATTTCGGGTGCCCCCCCTGAAGCTCTCACCTAGAGCAGGACACATACTACTGTCCAGGAGGTGCAGCTGCGTTGGTGCTTTCTACCACATGCAATTATGGTTTCCTGAGGCTGGAACCATCGCAGTAGGAGTAAAGAGCTCACTAAGAGAGACACTGTACCCCTTCTTTTGACTATCAGGCTGTGGAAACAATAGACCCCATGAATTGGAATTTTCCCAGGAGTCTCATGCTGGGAGGAAGAAAAGGCTAAAGCCTAGTGTCAGGCAGAAGAATTTGTTTCTCCCCTCCCCCCACATAAAGGGACACAGACACAGGGACACTGACAAGGACACAGACTGGAACACAAATACAGACATGGATACACACAATAAATAAACAAATCAATAAAATGAGAGAAAAAAGCAACTAGAGAGATTTTATAACAACGAAGCTGTACTCATAAAACCCCAACAATATGATCACCTAAACAAGACCTGCACAGGGACAGTTGATATGTCAGTGTGGATGGGGAGGTCTCACAGGGCTCCACTACAGGCAGCCAATGGCTGCTCAGAAACTACTTTTTCAGGGACAAGCTTCCTAGGGGGGGGCTGTCTGATCCCAAGTGGTCGGCCCTGAACACACAGGTACATACAAGCATAGACTACACAGACTCAGAAGGTTGTATAAATGTGTGTGTACCTACACATGTATGTATATATGTAACAACAATACTTGAAGGTCATGGATTTGAGAGGGAGGGGGAAACAAGAGGAATTGGGGTGAAGGAGCAGGAGGGGTGGGAATGATGTAAAATACAGTCTTCATGTTTGAAATTCTCAGCAACAGCAAAAGTAAGAGCAAGCCAGTCGGCTGTATTCCTCCATGGTTTCTGTTTGAGTTCCTGCCTTGGCTTCCATTGATGAACTGCGATTGGGACACGTAGAAGAAACGAGTCCCTCCAAATAAAGGGATTTCACCCAGTTGTGACATGGCAGATCACTTTGCCACTGGAGCCAAACAGTGAGTCAGTGATGAATGGGACCCCACCTTGAGCAGACTGCATAGTTACATCTTCCTCTTGCCTGCTATTCAAACCCAAGCCTCACGTCAGTACCTGAAAGATGGACTTGGAGCCACTGGACCTCTTTGTTCCTTCCTAGTGTGGCCACATTGGATAAACCTCTTTCTTCACTTTTCACTAAATTATTGCTCTCTAGTTGGCCTACTGAGGATGAGTGGCTGAACCTACCTTCCTAAGTTAGGAAACCAGGCCAGTCCCTGGACATAATTGCATGTGTCACTTCAGTTCTGACTCTCTTTAGTGGCCATCACACCCTCCTGAGGTGGGGTGTCCTTTTACATATCTGTTGCTTTTATTGGTTGATAAATAAAACTGTTTTGGCCAATGTCTTAGCAGAGTAAAGGCAGGCGGAAAATCCAAACAGAGATATAGAGAGAAAGTAGGCGGAGTCAAGCAGCCGCCAGCCAGCCAGACGCCAAGGAAACAAGATGTGTAGAAAATGAGGTAATGTCACGGCCACATGGCAATATATAGACTAATAGAAATGGGTTAATTTAAGATGTAAGAGCTAACTAGAAATATGCCTGAGCCATCGACCAAACAGTGTAGTTAATATAGTTTCTGTCTGATTATTTGGGTCTGGGTGGCTGGGAAACAAAAGTACAGTCTGCTTACACCCTCTGGTGTTAAAGGTAAAGAGATCTGGATTCTGTACTGTGTCTCCAACCCGGATCCCACTGCATGTATGTTTCTGTGATAGTGCTTCAGTGAGGGTTGGATGGCATGTCGCTGGACCACATGGTAGATGATGGCTTGGATACTGTGACAAAATTGGCTTTGGGTTACAAGAGAAGAAAACTGTTATCCAGAGAAGCAAGCTTGGGTATGACCTCAAAGCTGCCTGCCTGTACAGCGCTGTGCCATTACCCTGGGCCATGCGGAGTACTTTTCCAGCGTCAGCACGCCATGCAGCCCCCAGATCAGCTAAGCTCAGCCTGCCTTTCTGTAGTGCTTCCATTTCTGTGCCCATTTTGCTCACTGCCTCTTCCTCCTTCCCTTCCTGTCACTCCTACTCCCTGCAGATGGGTTGTGCCGCCTGCCCAAAGTGAACGGGCTCTATCTAGTCCTGTCTTCTGATAACCAGACTTTCTGTATAACTAACGGTGTGACCCCCTCAAACACCCACCTTGCTGAGAAGCTGTTTTCCAGTTGACTTCAAACCACAGAGACACAAGGAAGTGGTTGCTGCCTGCTTCTAAGCTGCCGTTGTCTTCTCTCTCATTAATTTTTAACTCTTTCTGTAAGGTGAAAGTACACATCTTTTCCTGGGGGCCCCCTGGGATACTCCTGGTCTGTGATAGCTGAACTCATACTTTCAGGGGTTAGGGGTAGTCAGTCTTCTCCCAAAGTGGAATCACCTTCAGAGGTGTGGGTCGAAGAAGCTGTGTCTGCGGGACACTCTGATCATCTAAATAGTGCTAGTTCCTGTTGGTCGTTATTGTCCAGATGTCTGCATCAAAGGGGGGTTTCTCTTTCCACACTTAGAGCTGCGAATCTTCCATGTGGCAATGCCTTGCCTGTGTCTCATAAGCTATTTGCAATATTCTCATCATTGCTATTTTAGGAATAATTCTTGCTTGTAGTAGTAATCTCTGATTTGAGCTGAAATTCATTTGGGGAAGCCGTTTGGTTGCCAGTTGGTATGGTTATCATCATGTGTCTGCTCTCTTGTCTTTAACTCTCAGTTTGGGGTATTGTCTAGAAGAATAGCCTGTGTCCTTTCTACCTTGAGTCTGAATGAATGTCTCAACCCTAAGGAAGGGTTTTCCACCTGCAAGGCCATGGAACTAATCTTCCAAGCCTTCTAATCATTTCAAACAGATTTTTAAACCTCCGGGATGTAATCTTATCTACAGTTAATTTGGAGATCCACTAGGAAATAGGGGCTAAAAATTTCTTTTTACTAACATGGCTAGTCAACAGTACTGTATAGCTTATTCCTTCTTTACAAGTTTGAAATATTATCATCAACACCAGTCAGGATTTCATGTCTGGCTGTATATTTTTAGTCCATTATTTTCTATTCATTCCTCAATAATCCTCTGTTTTAAAGATTGGCTTTATAGAATGTCTTACTATAGGAAGTTTGAGCTATTCTATTCCTTTGAAAGTATTGCTCACCAATTCTTTCTCCATCTCTACTATTTAAGGGTCGCCGTATTTCCTTGTATAAAAACAGCTATAGGATTTTTGATAGCTATTTAAAATGAATGTAAAAGCACATACTATTTCTTTCAAAAGCCTTCAAAAAATGTTATGTTGCATTCTCTGTGTTAATATTCATCTTAGAAACAGCAGGCTAGTGGAACCTAAAGCGTATAGAAGCTTCTCTATAGGTAGTCATCATTATGAACGCAGCATTGGACGCTGTGATTTGGGAGGGGCCAGTACCAGGGAGGTACTTGAACCTCTAGTTTAATTAGCCTGTGGTAAAGCCACTTCAGATAAGTAATGTCACCCAGAAAACGCCATAGAAAAATTGTGTCTCCCCCTCTGCTGGAATAATCTGCTGTTTGTGACACCGACACCGCTTACGTGGTGGAAGCAAGAAAATAACAAAGTTGTCGCCGTGGTTATGTTTTCGGTAGAGTGTCACATAATACCACAGCCTTGACTTTACCGAGATAGCATGTCACATTTGATGACCTCGGGGCACACTGTGAACATTAACTAATTAAACCTCACAAAACCCAAGAGACTTTGGGAAGGGAGATGTAACATCACCTTGCCCAGTTCTGAAATGCAGCCACCTCTGGGGACAATGGTGGCAGCTGCTTAATAATAAGCTTCGACACCTCACAACAGTTTAGCTAAGACAATTAGTCATTGTCGTTGGTAATTGTCTTGTGAGCATTAGACTAGCAAATGGTTAAGTCGCCAGGGTCATTAGTTCACTCTAAATCTGATCCATTCTTTAAATATTTTTAGAAATTTTATTCTAATTGTAAAAAATATACGCATAGAATAGGTCGTGTTTTTTTGTTGTTGTTGTTTTGTTTTTTGTTTTTTTGTTTTTCGAGACAGGGTTTCTCTGTGGCTTTGGAGCCTGTCCTGGAACTAGCTCTTGTAGACCAGGCTGGCCTCGAACTCACAGAGATCCGCCTGCCTCTGCCTCCCGAGTGCTGGGATTAAAGGCGTGCGCCACCACCGCCCGGCTAGGTCGTGTTCTTGAGTTTTCTTTTAGATCTCTTCTTCAGTTTGGAACTTAAAATAAGAACTACCATTTAAAAAACAGAGTGTAGCTTAAAACAGGGAGCAAAACTAATCAATAGGAGTAATCAGTAGTAGTCAGAAATAGGTGTGTTGACTCCACAGGGAGGTGAGGGAAACTTCCAGGTCTTGGAAATGTTTTGCATGTTCACATCAGTAGGTGAATTCTCCTTCACATAGAAGACACCGCTATAGAAGTTGGTTGACTTCAGCACCTTTCCGTGTTTTGCGGCCAGGTGAATTAGCTTGGGAGAGCACGCCAGACTTGTCATCATGGACATGCTAGGAAGCCCAGGCACAGAACACACTCAGGGACGAGAGACACCACGGGTTTTCCTTTCCTCGAAGCATCTTTCTTCAGAAGGATTCTGTCTTTTCTCGGGACACTCCTTCATGGCCAGCGAGCTCCACTTCACGTCTGGATATGAGTCTCTCTCTTCAGCGCCTTCAGCATTATCACTCTTAAAAACCCGCCTTGGGCATCTGATTTTTCTCTCAGACCCTCATTTTTTTTCACTCACCCACGTCTTTGTTAAAAAGTCGCAGAAGACCTCCATGGTCCAGTGCTTAGGTTGAGCAGTGTCTGTCAGAGTCATCCTAGTGCTGGATGTAGAGAGACAAGCTAGCCAGAAGCAGAAGCAGAGAGAATCATGAGCTCTGCCTGGCTCTGCAATGTCTGACGGGATAGTTAAAGACAGGAAGGCAGAGCAGCTTCCTCACACTGACTGCGTGTCTGGGCCATTCAGAGGGCCCAGAGGGCCTCATGCCCACAAGCAGAGTGTCTGTGCTGCTCTGAGCTGGGACCCATCAGAGGAGAGAGATGCCACTGCTGAGCTCCCTCAGTGGAGTGGGCCCTAGGCAAGAGAGAAGGTGAACATCCCTACTGTAGTAATCTTTCCCCAATTGCTCTGCTAAGGCATGGATGACCTGGAGGTGGGAAGGAGGGGAGGGGAGGAGAGGGGAGAGAAAGCAGAGAGAGGGAGAGTCTGAGCGGGAGAAGGCCTTTGCATGGGAAATGGACCATCTTCCCGTTGTAATTCTTATAGATTAAGCATGTGAAGAATATCCAGATGATTTGCTTTGCAGAGCGTATTATAACAGTTCAGCCCTAGGTCTTCTCGGTAGAAAATAGAAAAGGGAGCCGGCATGTCTGCACACAGCTGTAATTCCAGTATTCTGGACACCGAGGCAGGAAGAATGTGAGTTCAAAGCTAGCCTGGGCTACATAGCAAGATCCTGGCAAAGGATTAGAGACAGGGAGAAAGGGCCTTGGGGTTGGGGGTAGAAGGTGGGAAAGGAGGAAGAGACTAGGGAAAGGAAAAGAGGGAAGAGATGCTAATGCCAGTGTCACTGGGAGACCTTAAGTTCATGGTATTTCCCAAGAGAACCTGCCCTTTTCCCAGTCTTTGGCATTCAGAGAGCACTGTATAGTAAATTGTGGTGTTTGCGTTTTTTAATTCAGTACTGTTTCAAAGCCTGCCATCCAGGAGGGTGATGGTTGCTTAGAAACTTCAAAGGAACCTGACATCAAAGGAGCCTGCTACCCAGAGCTTGGCCGAGGCTGGGGGGCTCCTCCATGTCAGGCACATGCCCTCTGTGTGATTTCATCTGCACTGCTTCCCTGGGGCAGCATGGCCTCATCTTCTTCAATGCGGACAAGTCAGAGACGGGCTGAAGAGGAACACGCCTAGCACCCGAGTGTCAGTGCGAGGATCAGAGTGGGCAGCACTTTTTCAGGTGCCCTTCTCTGGAATGGACACCTGCAGATCCACCATTACTTGAAAACACTTGAGGGCTGCGCAGTTTCCTATTGCTCTGTGGATACCTTATCATTTCTTTTCTGTCCTTCCTCTACCTTTTCTTTCAAAGATACAGAAACCAAGAGCGAAAGCCAGGGTTCTCAGAAAGCAGTTGAGGAACCAGGAAGAAATGCTTCTTCAGAGGCCTTGGAGACCCAGGTAAGGGACATGACCTCCCCGGGCCTGAGGGATGGGGATGGACCTGGTTACTGTGACATTGAATCAGTTAGGGTCACCACTGAATCCTGTCATCTGCTGCAGAAAGGCCCCGCTCACACTCAAGTGGTGAGATTGTATAAGTTCTCAATGGGCAAGCCTCATGGGCATGCTCTAGAATGCAGGCCCGAATGGAGCTTCGTCCTGTAGCTGTTACCTTTCTTGTAACCGTGACAGAATATGTGACCAAAGCAACCTTGGCAAAGGAGACTTAATTTTGGCTCCCAATATGAGGAGGCCATAGGCTCTCATGGCGGGGAAGGTATCGCAGTGGGAGCATGAAGCAGCTGATCGTACTGTGTCTCAAGTCAGGAAGCAGAGAAAGAGAGATGAAGACTGATTTCCTCTTCCTCCCCCTCCAGAATTCAGTCTGGGACCCCGGTCTGTGGGATGGTGCCATCCATGTCTGGGTAGGACTTCCCTTCTCAGTGAAACTTCTCCGGAAATGTCCCCAACGATACCCCCAGAGGAGTATCTTCTACATGGATGCTAATTAACGATCACAAGTTTACACCTTGTCAGTGTGATACCCAAATATGTCACCTTTAGCCATTACACTGTCCTAAACGGTTCATGGCCATCTCATAAGGAAAAATTCATTTAATGTATTTCTAGAGCCTCCATAGTCTGTAACAGTCCGGACCCCGTTCCAAAGTCCAGTTCCCGTGGAAGACTCAAGACAGTCTTACCTGTGAGGCTCTACAAGATACAAACTATTATATACTCATAACGTATGCCAGCATGGGGTACTATCCCCATTATGAAAGAGAGAAATAGGGGCATAGCAAAGGAAGACCAAAGCAAAAGCCAGACCCAGCAGGACAAGCAGCAAGTACAGTTGTTTTGTGCCTAGCATCTTGGGCTCTGGGTGGCATCATCTGAACTCCAGCAGACTCAGATGCTTCTCTTATAGCCCTGCTGCCTGTAGCCACAGGATAGTCCTTCTAGGTCAGCTACAGTTTGTGCTTGCAACTTAGGCTGAGTGTGCCACAGCCCTCGTGTCTCCAGATCCTGATGTCTCCTTGCCATCGAAGAAGCATCCTTATCTCAGCTCCATACAGATCTCTCAAGGACATCCTCAGGGAATCTGACCCTGACACACAGTGCCTGGCCTCTGTGACTTTCTGGAGCCTAGAGCAAGTCTCCATGATCCTGTAACTCTCGTATTTTGTCTGTTTGTAAAGCCAGCACCATGTGAACAGTACTGCCAAGTTCTGTTCCCAGCTCAAGACACCGCCAGTTCTCCACCCTCCACCTTCCCTCTTGCACATTCCCGCACTAGAGGAGGCTAAGGCAGGTGCAGTTGCTCACTGGAAGCTAATTAGGCAATTCAAAGTTGCTGAAGAAACACACAGGCTTCACACGCTCAAATGCACCAGCATGCTCCTTCCTGCCCTGATTGCTACACCACAGAGACACCTGTCGCTGTTTCCTGGAGAGCTACCCAGCTTCACTCAACTTGTGTGGGTTCAGAATGAGCTTTCCTTTACTCTTTTACCACCAGTGTGGCTATAGCAGAGCAAGTGGGGGTGCTGCTGCCTGGACCTAAACCAAGGGATGAATCCACTCCCAGGGAGTCCTGAACCAGTCATGTGATGAGATAGATGAGGATTAATGGGCGGGCCCAGGAATCCAACCACTGCTGGATTTGAGTTATCAGTGTCTAAAAATGTCTGTATTTGAAGGGCTGTCAGTGCATGTCCTTTTGTCCTCAGGAGCTAGGCCACTCAGGTCCCCTCCTTAGAAGACCTCAACAAGTGTGTCAGGCAAGTGGTGAAATGAATAGGTTCACCCTTAGGTTACTGTGAATTTCCTGGCACCTTGTCAGCACTCACTAGGGGCTGGACTATATAGTCCCATCAACTTCTGCTTGACGGACTCCTTCAAGATTGGGAGTAGGTGAAGAACTATTGCTTCCTGAGCCCAAGTGCCTCCTTTCCCCTTCCTATATAGCCTCACATAGAAAAGAAAAAGTACCCCTTGTCAATCAGTCAACACACACACACACAGAGTAATCTTGGGGAACAGAAGGAAGGAGGACCTGAGGCTTAGCACTAGGTCTCCCTGGACTCTCTTCCCCAATTTTAATGTTGTGGAAATTTTCATTCTCTTTGGAAGAATGCTCGCTGGTTGCCCCAAGCCACAAAAGGCTCAATGTGTAATAATTGGGTGTCATGTTTCAAGCACAGTTTTATCCACATAGATCTCGTGATCACAATGGTCAGGTACCCCTCTAAGTGCTAAGGGAACCCCCATACTCAAGCATAGTCCCAGTCTGCAAGAGGCTGTATATGATGGAAAGAGAAGAGGCTCTAAGTGAAAGGCATGGAGAATAGGATGGGAGACAGCAAGAAGTCGAGGCCAAAAGGAGAGTGGACCCTTTCAAAAAAGATTGGAGGGCCCGGGTAATTGAGAGAAATGAGACTCATGAGAAGCATTTAGACCTTTAAACATTGTGTCTAAAATGGAACACTTTGTGTGCTGCTGCAGGAGACATCACATTTACTCTCCAACAACAACCAAAAACAAAAAAAGATCTGAAATACACAAAACAAGCATTCTCAAGATAGTGCTCTCTCTACGATAGCAAAGGATCCTAACGTCACTGAGATGGGAAACAAGGTGACTCGGTCTGTGACTGTCTACCTCACAGCACATGAAAATCAGGCAAATATCCACAAAGACAGATAGATCAGTGCATCCGTGGAGTCTAGAGTTTGAAGGATAGAGCAGCGGAGAGGAGAGAGCTGTGCAGAGACTGAGATCTGTCATCTGTATGCAAAGGATGCTGTTTGGTCTTCAGCTGAGCGTTGGGCAGAGCATGCTGCGTGTACTGAGGTCAGACATGGGCAGTGCACTTCCCAGGGGATTAGGGCCAACAGTACTCACAGGTTTACAGGCTGGAAATGGTGTCTGTGCCCAACAAACTAGAAAACAGTATACTTGACAAGGCTCAGGGAAAGGACACATGTGTGTCTTGGCTCCATAATGAGAATATTCTAATTCTCTAGAGGAAGAACCATTCCAGATCTCTCTAATGATTCAAGAATCAAAAGGGTCAAACTTCACAAGTAACTTAACTGAGTCCCAAAGTCCGAGAATATTTGTAAGAATACAGATGTATTCATAGTATTTAGAATCCAGTTAAAAATTACCATGTACTCAAACCCTGGGATCATATATAGCATCTCAAACAGAGCTAAATCCATTAATCAACCTCAAACTAAAGTGGATGGTAGAAATAGCAAAAAAAGTAAGGATTCTATTAATATGTTCTTTGAGAGTTTCATACATACTCACGTTTACATACCCCAGTTAGTCACAGGTCCACCTCCCTCCCCACCATCTCCCAACTCCATGCTCTCTAAAAAAATGAGTTCTACTACATTCTATTTGCTCTCAAAGTGAAAGAGGAACACAGGAGATACTAAAATGATCCACCACAGATTCTAGAGCTAAAACCACACTGTGTGTGCATCGCAGAAGTTGAGAAGTGCATCAGAAGGATTGACAACAGACTAGATATCGTGGGAGAAAAGAATGGTGAACTTGAGGCACAGAGAAGTGAGACATTTTACAAAAGGTTTTATTTCACACTCTCTGTGTTCCAATGAGAATGGGGAGTCTAAAAACATAACTTCAGGGAGTCAGTTCTCTCCTTCTACCATGTGGGTCCTGGGGATTGAATTTAGGTTGTTAGCCTTGGTGACAAGCACCTTTACCTGCTGAGTCATCTCTCCAGTAGTGAAAAGGTTTTTTTTTTTTTTGTTCTTTTTTTTTTTTTTTTTTAAATATCAATGAACTCTGACAGAGTGACCTAATATATGTTAAACCATAGTCTACAGAGAAGAAAAAAGAGATTGGAACAAAAAAAATCCCTGAAGAAACAATGACAAGATTGTTGACTAGATTTGTCTGGCGATCTTCCCTCTGAAGACAGAAAGGCCAAAACAGGACAAGTAAAGTTATAAAGTTTTCACTTATTGAAGGATAGGGTCCAAGTGTGATGTGGGATTCTGCTCTGTATGCTGTGATTACCACTGGTTAATAAAGAAGCTGCTTTGGGTCTATTGCAGTGCAGAATAGGGCAAGGTGGGAATTCCAAGCAGATAGAGGAGGAAAGGGTAGGCGGAGTCAGAGAGAAGCCATGAAGCTTCCCCGGAGGAGAAGACGCCCATGTGCTGGTACCAGTAAATATATTATTTTATATTTTATCGTGGTAAAATATGAAGTAATAGAAATGGGTTAATTTGAGATGTAAGAATGTTAATAAGAAGCCTAAGCTAATGGGCCAAGCAGTGTTGTAATTTATACAGTTTCTGTGTGATTATTTGGGGTCTGGGCAGCCAGGAAATGAATGAGCAGCCTCTGTCTACACGAGTGGTCAGCCATGGCAGTGCATGGATGTAATCCGAGCACTTAGGAGTGGAGTCAGAAGTTCAAAACAAGCCTGGGATGTATAGAGAGTTTTAGGCTAGCCTGGGCTGCTTGAGATACTGTCTCAAACAAACAAACAAACAAACAAAAAGAAATTTAACAGACCGACAATATTTTTTAAAAAGGATTATTCTTAAGTGTCTGTTTGGAAATACAAGACTCTCAAAACATGAAAACCATCATTGTATTTTATTATATTAGCAAATAAAAAACATAATTTCTTCATAAATCCAGAAAAGGAATTAGAAAATTTAGCATCCATTCCCCATAAGTACTTTTAGAAAATTAGGTATAATAGGGAATTTAATTTGATAAAGTACATTTGAAAAAAGTTAGCTTGTTACTTAATGGTGATGGATGGATTCTCTCTCTCTCTCTGACTTTGTTCTCTTACCACTTCAATTAAATGTGGTACTGATGGACTAAGCCAGTGTACCAAAATATGAAAAAGAGAAAAGAATTGGTATTTTAAGGAAAATGAAAACTGCATTTTGTTCTGATCCTTTATGCAGGAAATGCACAAAGTAGCTACAGCACTAGTACATATTTAGCAAATTTCAAAAATGTGCACACCTTGGTGCATAAATGTCACTTTGTCTTGCATGAGTTGCATTTCTTGCTGTTGTGACCAATACCGACAGGAACAGCTAATGAGAGGAATGAATTGTCTCGGCTCATGATCTCAGAGGACTCGGTCCACAGTCACTGGGCTCCGTGTTTCTGGGCCAGTGAAGAGGCCAAGCATCAATGCTTCAGGGATATGTGACAGAGGTGTCTTGTGGTAGACAGGGAGCAGTGGAAAGTCAAAGGTCCACTCTACTGGCTTTCTCATTTTATAGTGTTTGGACACCCAACCCATGGGATCATGCCACCCACACTTTCAGGGTTCTTTCTCTTATTTTCTCTCAAAATGCCTTCACAGACATGCAGGACCCATCTCCAGCCTCCTAGCTGACACTGAAAATGAGCTCTCACAGATGTTATATAAGTATCTTCCTACAACAGGAGCACACAAACAGAAATAGAAACGCATACCATTTAGAATAGTAAAACTCCAGGAAATAGTTTAAGACCTATGCACTGACAGCTGCTAAACCTTTCGAAAAGAGAAACAAAGCCGTGAGATATCCTGCGTGCACAGATATGAAAACTTGATGTTTGTCAAGATGTCAGTTTCCCAAATTCCTCTGTAGATCCAGCAAGACCCTAGTTAAAATTTAGCAGGAATAAATACTTTAGAAATTAAAACAGCAAATTCATATGGAAAGACAAAGGACCCGTAACAGTCAGGATCATTTACAACAAAGTTGTAGGGTTAAAACTAAGTGGATTCAAGATCTATTTTAAAATTCTTGTATTTAGGTATCATGGTACTGGCATCAAGGTCAGCATAAGTGAAACAAAACACCCTGATGGAAATGAATATGGAATTGGAGCGAACACTTCCCAGAAGAAAATGTCTAAATGAAATGACATTCAACTTCCTCAGTCATTAGGGAAATGCACACTAAAACGATAATCAGGCACAACCACGCATTATTAGGATGATCAAAAATTTAAAAATTCAGCATTCTAAATGTTGATGAAGATATGCAGGAATTTTGGTTCATTCACACACGGGCGATACTTAGCAACAAGAGGGAATAAATTGTCCGGATGCTTGTGAATGTGGAATGATTTAATTTTTAATGTCAAAAGAAATAGAAGTCAACCCCTCTCCCAGTAAAAGCATACCCTCGATTCCAAGAGTCTGGTGACGAAGAGATCAGTGTTTGCCTGGACCAGAACTGAAAGCAGTGGGATCTATGGGCACAGAGAAATGTAAACACTTACGGGGGTGAGGTATATGTTCATCGTTTAAACTAGGGTAATCTTTTTATAGGTATATACACAAGTCAAAACTTCTCGAAAAGCATATTTTAAATGAATGCAGTTTATTGTGTGTTAATTATACTTTAATAAAACAGATTTTTAAAAAAGCTTGGTGAAGCTCTCAAGTTACACAGAATAATGGTGTCACAACTAACATCTAGAGAGAATTCGGAGGTGCTTGCACGGTCCTAAACACAGATCAGTCTGCCATCTGCCTCCTCCCTCTCTCCTTTTAAAAAAGACTTGGAGGTGGATGCGGGATGAGGGAACTGAGGCTCCATCACTTTCTCGTATCTCCTAGCTATTAGCAGAGGCCCTGTGGTTTGAACACTGGCAATTCGCTGCAGAATTTGGGTTCTGACCATCATGGCTTGGTTGATTCTTATGTCTTCTCATGGTCTTTTGCAGGAGAAAGATGAAGAATCTTCTTTGTTTGGGGATTTACTGTCAGGGGACATCAGTGGACACTCTGATGAAGTGCAGGTAAGGTTTGTGTGTGCACAGGGCCTCTGCCTTCCCTCCTTTCCCTTCAGCCTTCATGTGCCCTTTCCTCCTCTAGCCCTCTGCTGCCTCTCCCCAAGGCATAACCACAGTTGTCCTCTTGTCCTCGGGATTAGCTTTGGGTAACTGTGACCCCGCTGTAATTAATCCCTAATCCCACACTCCCCTGCACAGCTCAGACTGCAAGTTATACTTTGTGTTTCAATTATTTGTAACAATTTTAGTAAACATCTTTTTCTTCTTCTGTGCCCAAAGAGAAGCTTTGGAGAGCTAAAATGCTTATTAGAGCAACTCCTCCCCCCCAGCCCGTGCTGTTCACTTCCCATATACAAACAAGTACATACCATGTGATATATGCAGATTCATATATGCACAAACACGCCCAGGTTCATCCACTGTAAGTGTGTGCACTTATGTACTGCTTAGGTTCCTGTAAAGGTTCCCTCTTGTTGCAGGTTCAAGTCAAGCTTCATTTGGTTAACCAAGGTTTACTTGGTAGCATCTTCTTTGGCTATCCCTAGGGCATCTTCCTTTGTTACTTTTCTTCATCTGACTTACACCTTAGCACTATTTCTTTGTCAGATGGGGTCCACTCGTGCCTTCTTGTGTCTTCTGTTTCTTGTTCACAAACTGCAGAGTTGCGAGATCCCAGTGCCCTGTGGTCCTCCTCAGGATTTGGACCTAAGGAGCAGAGGAAGGCATTATTGTTTCTTGAGTAGGAGATTAACACGATCTGCCCTTTCTGTCCCAGTGACAAGACCAAGGCCAAACCTCTCCCCAATTCCAGAGGGCCTCTGGAGACAGTCTGCTGCACTCCGCTGCCTCTAGAAGCTTGTGTGTCTCGCGGCCTAGGCCGTGAGAATTAGCAGATGCATGATGGGGCAAACACTGAATGCTGATCCCACACATCGGAGTTCTGTCAGAAGGCCAGACCCCTGGGGTCTAACCCCCAGAGCCTGACCAATCAAGGAATTTGCTAGGAGGGAGGGTGGCACTTTCTGATGGCCAGCCCTGAGCTGGAGATCAGGGCTCTAACTAGAGCACTAATGATCTCTAGGTCTGTCTGGCCAGGCTGTCTGCAGGTGGGGGTGGAGACGGGGAAGAGTGGGGCGGGGCGAGCAGGATGTGCTGTCAGACAGACGGCACTGTGTGGGTACAGGTCCACATTCGTAGTTGCCCTCTGTCCTCTGTTGTCTAGTGTCCCCCAGCACCCCAAGGAAGAGGGCTAAAGGTGCCTAGCTCCCACTCTTGAGGGAACAGCCAGGAGCCAGTGAGGAGAGTGACTGGGAATCAACACCCAGCCCCTGTACCTCTGAGGCAGAGAGTGTACAGCACGGAGCCCATAGTGGAAAGCCACTCCTGGAAAAGCCTGCATTGGTGACTGTCACATTCTTGCCTCACTTCCTCTCTCTCCTCCCAGAGCTTCGTGACAGCTGCAGAGACCCAGAGCTTGGGTTTGTCTCTGAGGACCCGCACTGAGACACTCACTAACCCTAGGCCATTGCTAGTCCCCAGGCAAGAGTGACAGTTCAGTGGGAGGAGACAGTTTTCTCTCTAATATTTCTAAGAGGGAGGCCACTACTTTATAGGCATGGATGGAACGGGATGGGAGGACCAGAACCCTTAGAGCCCCTGAGGACCCTAGGTAAGTTGGTAAGCAAGGAAGATCGATTTCCCATGTTTATCTCCTGACCCTTCCAGGAAAAAAAAAAAAAAAAAAAAACCAAACCCAAAACCCACTGAGATGACCGTGAAGAAGTGAAAAGGGCACAAATCCACAAAGACAACAGGACGGGAAGGAGTTATTGGAAGATAAGCACTTAAAAATATTTAGAATCAAGAAAATCGATGAAGGAGTTTGCACTGGCTTAGCAGAACTGAGAAAGGGGAAAGAAGTCAGAGAGGAGGCCAGGAAAAGTGTAGGGGCTCACCCCCGGGGCTTGGGGTTCCACTGAGGGAGGTAAGCAGCCTGGCTGAGCATAGAGGTCCGTTTGGCAGCCTGGTAAGGAGTAGCCTGCACCCCAAACTCCCTGCACCCTCTACATAGCTGAGGAACCACACCCCAGGGGACATGACTGGAGAGCATCCCCCGGAGAAACCAAGAAAACACTCTGCAAAGTTGACTGATGGTGAGAAGCTGTGAATGGAGGAACCCCGCCCACTCCTCCAAACCAGAAACCAGGTGTTTGTTGCAGTAGTCCCTTGTCGCTGTAATCAGTTACCACAACTTGGTGGCTTAAAACAATTGTCCCTGTTGTCTTCGAGGCCTAGAGGTCAGAATTCCCAGACAGGTCTCACTGCACTGAGTCTTTAAGGGCAGGTGGGGGGTTATTTCTGAGGCATCTGGGGAAATGCTTTTCCTTGCTCTGCCAGTGACTAGAGGGCACATACATTCCTTGCCTTTTTACCATCTTCCAGTATCTTCAGGGCCACAAGAGTACACCTCCCCACCCCTATCTGAGCATAACTGCCTCCCTCGACATTTTATCATATCCATTTAAGTAAATCAGGATCCTTCTCAAAATCCTCAATTTAGTGATATCTGCTAAGCCCCTGTCGCTGTAAGGTACATGTTCTCAGGTTCTGGGGATTCAGACACACTTCTTGAGGGCCATTGTTTTCTTCCCCCAGTCTCTCCTGCAGGTTGGAACTGTAGGCTGGGAGAGTTTTGTATTATTTTTTTTAAAAGATTTATTTATTATGTCTACAGTGTTTTGTCTGCATGTATGCCTGCAGGCCATAAGAGGGCACAAGATCTCATTACAGATGGTTGTGAGCCACCATGTGGTTGCTGGGACTTGAACTCAGGACCTCTGGAAGAGCAGCCAGTGCTCTTAACCTCTGAGTCATCTCTGCAGCCTCTGTATTAGTAACTTTTCTGTTATTTTGATGAAACACTGTGACCAAAAGATTTTATTTGGGCTTACAGTTCCAGACAGCTCAAGGTCGGTCGTGGTGGGGAGGCACAGCAGGAAGCGGAAGCTGTGGCGGTAGGGCGGGAAGCTGGGAGATCACAGCTTCACCAGAGAGCATTAGATGGTGAGGATAAGCTGGAAGTAGGGCAAGGCTGACGTGCTCTCAAAGCCCGCCCCTCCCCCCCCCAGGGACACATTTTCTCCAAACAAGGTCACACCTCCTACACCTTCAGAAATAGCATCTTCAAGTGTGCCCTGAGTGTTCAAATGCCTGACCCTAGGGGAGAGACACTTTTCTCCAAACCATTACAAACTCCAAGACGTGAATAGGCAGGGGAGAGTAACAGTGAGTTTCATAGATTATTTCAAATACCCGATTGCCGAGATTGACCAACACTTCTCCAGATTTACAAAACATGAAAGAAATGTAGAAACCAAGGAAGTAAAAATACAGTACCCAAATGAGAATGGGGACAAGTTAGATGACTTTGTTCATGGCGGCAACAATACATCCTAACATGTCGTAACATATCATAACATGATCGGCGTTCCATCATCTACAATATATCACAACAGTGGCAATACTGGTGTAACGAGAAATGTAATTTAGTTATACGGTGGGGATAGAATACAGGGAAGGAATGATGGAAATCGTTTAAATATATCCACCATTTCAGTGTTTAATAAGAAAAAAATTTAAATTGATAAATTTAAGAATAGCAGTATATTTTTCAGAATTAGAGGGAAGCACCCCAAGAAACAAAACGGTTAAAAGCAATACCTGATGGGAGGGTGGGGGAGAAGGGACAGCTGGTTTTCTTTACCAAGTTTTACTACTAGTATTTTGACTCTCTGCTTATGTGACTTTGATTAATAAAATTCCCAGAAGGAACTCCGAATGAATCAGGTTTCACACCCAAATCGGTGTGGATGTACCCAGTGTTACCTTGCCTGGTGGCTGAGCTCAAGTGGACCTTTCTAAGCTCCCTTCTCATTCCCAGAATCACCTGAGCATTTTCAGGGTCCAGAAATTCTAGTGCCACAAAATGTTGATGAGACCCATTGCTGACGGTGTTGATGTGTACGACACAACACTACCACACGAATCTCTACCCAGTGGAACGATGGAAACATCTGTTTTTCTGGCCTTTGTGTGAGAACTTGTTTGTATCACTGTGCGTTTTTGAATGTCACTATAAGGTCTCCAGACGGACCTTTGCAGGATGGTTTGTTTCTGAGGAGACAGTCTCACAGGCATCGTTGGAGCAGGACATGGAGAGACAGTGCAGCCACTAGCCCGTTAAAAGCTCCGTGGTTCCCCACAGCTTGCCCCTCTCTCCTGGCTCTAGGATGTGGAACAGAAGTTAAGCGTGCTCTCCAACGTGGGTTATGAGGACCTCACTTTGAGCAGTGAGAGCTCCCTGCCATCCTTCCTGTTCCCCGAGGAATCCTCCCACTTCCGCCCCATCTACCTGGGAGAATCCACTGCGTTTTGCATTCAGCTCTTTTGTATCGATGAGAAGTACGAGGCAAGGCAAGTGCTGATCTCTTCTATTTGTCTGTTGTGCTAAGCACTTCTTAGGTAACAGTTTTACAGAGTATGTGGTAGTTAAGCCAGACCCCAAATCCTAATCTTCTGGGGACCTTAAAACAACAGATTCTTGGACCCCATACTGTTGCTGGAGCTCCTTCCGCTCCTTCAGCCAATAGCCGCTGAGATACCACGCTGCTCTCTCTACACCATACAGAGATTCTAGTTCGTAAAATCTGGATAAGACCTACAGAACGGGCCAAAAATCTCTGGCCAGTTCTGTTTCACCTGTAGCACAGTTGAAGTTCTGAAAATGCCTACTGGGTAGCCACATACTGTTTCCATTCTAAACAGTCTGCGTTTCTCTGGTTGGTAGCTGAGATTTCCCGCCAAAGTTTCAAGAGGCCTGGTTGACTCAGTGCTCATTCCGGAGCCAATGATGGTCACCGAGTCAGTGCGTGCTCAGTCTGTTACTTTGTGCCCCATCCTTAATCTGGAGCAGGAGACAAGCCAAAATGTAGGGCATAAAAGGGACACCCTGCAATTCAGGAAAGCTTTTGGAAGAAGGAGGCGCGATGTCTGTCAGTCATGGCTCCCATTCCCTTTCCCTTAGGAACACCTACGTGTTCTACACTTATGGCCCCCTTTCTCAGGCTGAACAGGAGCTGCTGCATGATGCCTGAACTCAGAATCTCCTTCAGCAATCGCCTATTACAACTTTACCCACAAGCTATTTTAAAGAGGAAAATACGTGCCCATTTTAATAGAGCAGAAGGTTCTCCAGTAGCTCAGAGATAACCAAAAACAGTGCTGGTCATTTCCTTTTTAGGGGGTACATTTAAACATAACCCCCCACTTTTAGCCTCTAGAAGTATGTTTTTTTTTTAATATTAGATGTTCAACTTTTATGGAGATTGTGGAGGTTGAAAAGAGAAATCTTTCTATTTTAATTACAGTGTAGACCAAAGAGCCTGGAATGACCTTCTATATGTGTTTTATGTTTCTTTTCTCTGTGTTTTTAGATAAAATTTTGCCTAGATAGTTACTTTTGATTTAGTTTGATGATACCTTATAATTTTCCTATGAAAATACAAATGTGGCTATTTAGAAAAATTTCTGCAAATAAAAGTGAAAAAGATCAGACTAGCCTATCCCACAGCCATGTCTCTCCTTAACTCTTCCAAGAAGAAAGGGGAAGATCACGTACACAGACTGGCCATCATTAGTATTGGCTTTGAATTGCAGATATTATTGGTCACTGTGAAGAGTGTCCAAAGATACCTCGTTGCTGCCATATGAAGCCTATGGTGCAGGTGTATGCAAGCGGTTAGACACTGCTGGCTGGCTAACTGCTGAAAGCTGGGGGTGGGAGGGGTGGGAGATAGGAGGGGTGAGGATGGGGGGGTTGAGGAGTGGGGGTTGAGGAGGGTGGGGAGGGTGAGAGGACACATAATGAACTGTCTCATGATGCTACATTTATTTGCAGTCTAGTAACATTGTTCACTTTTTTGTTTACAGGTCCCTGGATTTTATGAGTTTTGTTTTCAGTCTTTTTCCTGTGAGTATATGCTGAATTTTGAGTAATATAATTGTTTTTGTAGTTAAGTCATAGAAAGGCAGAATATTCATAGAAAGGCAGAATATTTATTGTACAGACATTTCAAATGCTGTGAATGTTGAGGCTTGAATTGCTCCCCTGTTCTGAAAAGATGGTCAAGTGGCGTGTCATAAACCCTTAAAAATAGAAAATATTGTTATTTTTTTCAGTAACGTATCTGCTGTGTGGTCGTTTCTTTTAGAGACAGTATTCCAGTGGTTTATTGGGATTAAATAATTCATTGTCATATATGAAAATGCCAGCAGTTAGGAATCTTTAGTACCTTGGATTGTTGGATTTCTTTCTGGTTTACATTGGCTCAGACTATCCTGGCATCAATACATTGCTTTGTGGCAGGTGGAAAAGAGGAAACTTGTGGTTGATTTCCAGATAGGCTTCTCTTCGCTGGTTATTCCTGGGGCCTAACATGGTGGCTGGCATGTAGAAGGAGCTCAGCCCATGTTGAGCACTGAGTGTGAGGTCAAAGTGCAAAGATACCCCTCCATCTTAAGGATTCTGAGCCTCTCCATGGTCCCACTGTTGTCTGGGGTATCCCTAGGCAACAATTTATCATTGGAAGGAGAGGAAGTTGAGAAGGACGACAGTCAAAGGAAGCAGTAGGTCTTTGGAAGGACCTTGCTGATGTTTCTCTGTGATGGTTCTATGAACAAGTTGACTCTTCAGTGGCAGACTGCAGGCAGAGTATCTGTTGTTTCATGTGTCCTTTCTACTTGTAACGTTGAGGCCAAAAGTAAGTATATTGTAATTATTATGTGATACTAGATTTTACTTTCTCATTTTTTCCAGAACTCAAACAACCTTAGAAGAGGGCAATGCATTCTCCACTGTGGTTTCTTTAAATTGATTTTTAAGGCATTTTCAAAGCTCATAAAGCTATGTGGATTAACCCAAACAAAGAATGTTCAAAGCTGGTTCCCTCAAAGATGCCTTAAAGACATTTCACTGAGCTTCATTCCTGTTTTCACATCCACACTATAGAAGTAAGACTGGATTTTAATAGGCAGAAGACCTGTTTACATTTTGACTCTATTTGACTTGGGGATATAAGGATACAGGAACAAAATACCTTCATTACTTCACCCTTAATCCCTCAAATCCAAGCTGAAGCAACTCATTATCCTCAGCACCCCCTCCCCGAGGAAGCCCACCGAGACTTGGCACCCAGTCCTCATTTTCAGCTTGAGTAGCTCAGCATTGTGATTCTAAAGTCTCTCTGAAAGAAGCTGTGTTATTTTGCTATAAAGAAGGAAGATAAGGTCAAATAATGACTCACTCCTTGGGGCTGCAAAATGTCCCGAGGGCCTTGGATTAGCCCAAGTAATACCTTCACAGGGTTCAAGAGGAGGCGAAGTCCCAAAGGGACAAATTAGCTCTGGGAAGAGCAGGCTGCTTCTGTTGGGACCTGGGGCAGGATCAAGTGGCTTCGAGGAACACAGACAGCCTGGAGCTGTACAGTCTTAGACGCTGGAGTGAGTGTTCCAGTCGCCCTCGCGAACAAAGAGTAAAAAGGAAGAAATGAAGCCCCCCGTTAATAACACATTTCGCCCAGTTCAATGTCTCAGATGCGGCATTGCAGCGTGCAATCAATGGCAGCCCTGCTAATGAGCTGTTTTATATTCTTCCTCCCACGCTAAGCCTTGAAGTGCAGTGTTTTTAGACTGCAGCATACCTCAATACAAGAACTGAATTTTCATCCGCAGTGCTTAATTCTATTTAGGTCTCATGAGATTTGCAATTGGCTAAGAAACTTCATATATTCGAGTTGGTGGGGATAGATTAACATGGCTCACACACACACACACACACACACACACACACACACAAAACTTGTCCAATAAGTGAAATTCGGTGCCAGTCTTTAAAGTTTAAATTAATGAAATTAAATTAATTAAGTGATATTAAATTAAGCTTTTAGTTTCTCAGTCACACCAGCTACAATGCAAACTCTCATTGGTCACATGTAACCACCGGCTGCTGCCTGAGACAGCAAGGTCTAGAAAGGAAAATGGCACCTGTCAGGACTTGCTGATCCTCTTGTGTCTTCTGGGGTTCATGCTTGCCTTTAGATTATCACCTCGAAAGGATGGTGTTACACACAGGGTTTGTGTATAACCAGAGGGCTTTAAAGGCAGAAAGCCTGGAGTATTACTCACATTTCACAGAGGAGAGGCCAAGGCTTCTATGAATCTCATTTCTTAAGTTCAAGGCCCTTGTTATGATACTATGCTGTCTCATTTACTCACTGGTAAAACTGAATTCCCAAATGCAAATGGTCTTAGTTTAAAAACCTGTACCAGGTTTCATAGCACAGGCCTTTACTCCAGAAACCCAGAGGGCTGAAGAGAGAGGAATGTAGTAAGTTCAAGATATGCAAGGACTACAGAGAAAAGTTTAAGGCCAGCCTGGGCAGAGTTCTTGGTGAAATGGCTCAGCAGTAGAGTTCTTGGTGAGATGGTTCATTGATAGAGTTCTTGCCTAACATATGCCAGGCTCTGGGTACAGTCTCCAGAGCTACAAAATTAAACAAGTCAGTGAGATCAAGTGCTAGGAGTTGAATGTGGTAGCACATCCCTCTAAAGCTGCAATCCCAGAACTTGGGAGGCTGAGGCAGGAGGATATGAGTGATTAGTTAGAGCCTAGGTTTGGCTGCATAATGAAGCCCGGTCTCAGATCAGCTGCAACAGTAAGAATCTACATCTGTTACAGTCATGTGTTCTGCTCTCAGTCAGCTTTGCTGCTGTCTTCTCCATCTTCTCCTAGTTGCTTGGCTCCATGAGTTGTATTAATGACTCTCCAAATGGTGGAAAAGCTCAACTTGTGCTTTGTTTCACTTCTGTTTTCATTAGTGTTTTATAGCATAAATTTGCTTAGTTATGTATGGCTTCTTATACTCTCCAAATACCCTGTTGACTTTTTACAAAATCTTTTTAGGGTAAGAACTTCTGCTTGATATCTGTGCCCCATCTCACTCCTGAGTTTGTCCTCATCCAGAACTTTGTAAAGGTCGTACCGTTCAACAATTGCACCCTGGAGCATGATCTCTATGTGTTCCATCGAGCTGGATTGCTCAGGTAAGTGAACTCATATGTTGTATGACTTCCTGGGAGATTGATAATGTCTTAGGCTGGTTTGAATGGAAAATGTCCCCCATAGGCTCAAGTAGTGGAACACTTGGTCTCCAGTAGGTGGTGTTGTTTGGAGGAGATTATAGAACCTTTAGAAGGTAGAGACATGAGCAACCTCCCAGGTAGTAGGCCTGAGGCAGTGACCTCCATGGGAGCAAGTATAAGGGAATCACTGCAGAGGGAGCAGGCCCAAGCCAGAGACCTCTGTGGGACCAGGCACCAGTCAGGGACCTCTGAGGGAGCAGGTCCAAGCCACAGACCCAGCCCTATTCAAAATACTAGAAGGAAAACTCCAACCCAAGGAAATTAGCTACCTCAAAAAACAAACAAATAGAGATCCTCCTGCCTCTGCCTCCCGAGTGCTGGGATTAAAGGTGTTCTCGAAAAACAAAACAAAACAAAACAAAAAAAAATACTACAGACAATTGATGATCACACAGCAGGAAACACCAAAGAAGGAAAAACACACAAAATAACATCACCAACAAAATTAACAGGAGATAGCAATCACTGATCATTAATATCCCTTAATATAAATGGACTCAACTCACCTATAAGAAGACATAGGCTAGCAGATTGGAAAGGAAAACATAATCCATCCTTCTGCTGTATACAAGAAAAAACATCAGCCTCAAAGACAGACATCTCCTCAGAGTGAAGGGTTGGAAAAAATTTTTTCAATCAAATGGACCTAAGAAGCAAGCGGGTGTAGCTATCCTAATATCCAACAAAATAAACGTCAAACTAAAATCAATCAAAAGAGACAAAGAAGGACATTTCATATTACTCACAGGAAAAATCCATCAAGAGAAATCTCAGTACTGAAAATCTATGCTCCAAATACATGGGCATACTCATATGTAAAAACTTCTTAAGTTTAAATCACACATTATATCCCACACACTAATAGTGGGAGACTTCAACACCCAACTCTCAGCACTGGATAGGTCTGTCAGTCAGAAAATTAACAAAAAAAAAAAAAAAAAAAAAAAAAAAGGGAACTAACATGTTATGACTCAAATGAACTTAACAGACTTGTATAGAACATTCCATCCTAACATAAAAGAATATACCTTCTTCTCAGCACATCATGGAACCTTTTAAAAAATTGACCACATATTAGATAACAAAGCAAACCTCAACAGATCTAAAAGTTGGAGTAACCCCATGTATCTTATCAGATCACCATGGCTTAAATTTAGAATTCACACTGTTTTTCCTTTCTTACTCTGTTGGCATAGAGCATCAGAAGTCCAAAGTGTCTCGGGAAAAGTCTGAGCTTCCAGCTCAATGGAAAGTTTGTTGTGACTCCTGGCAGGAGTGATCCCCTCTGGAACCAAAACTTCTAGGCCAGGAGAACTTAAGGTCAGGGGAACAGGAGGCAAATTTTTTCCTGCTGGTCCACTAGGCGTGATAATGGAACTATTTCCTTCTTAATTCCTCAATTCCTGGACCCATGGACCCTGGCCATGGGAGAAACTATACCATATATTTTACACTGATTCAAAGCATATATTGCCTTCTGGAGAACCCTGCCCTAGTCTTCCAGGTGACTGTCACCTACTTAGCTCTGTAATTGTGTCTTTAAAGACCATTCTTTCTTTCTATCAGACAAGTTGCTTCAGATGGTGGGGAACATGGTAAGACCAGTGGATTCCATGATTTTGGGCTTGTTGTATGTCTCTCTGGCTATGGCTATGAAGTGAGTTCCTTGGTTAGAAGCCGTACTGTGTGGAATACCATGTCGGTGTATAAGGCATTCTGCAAGTTCATGGAATGGTGTTTTTTTGCAGAAGTCTTACATGCAGGAAAGGCAAATGCATAACCAGAATAAGTATCTACTCCAGTATGGACAAACCATTGTCCTTTCCATGGAGGAAGTAGTGCAATGTAGTCAGCCTGCTACTAGGTTGCTGGCTGATCACCCCAGGGAATGGTACCATATCTGAGGCTCACTGTTGGTCACTGCTACTGGCAGATCTGTCACTCAGCAGCAGCTGTAGCCAGGTCAGCCTTGGTGAGTGAAAGTCCCGGTTGTTGAGCCCAATATAACCTCTATCTCTGCCACCAAGGACACTTTTTCATTGTGTCCACTGGGCAATGATAGGGATGGCTGGGGAAAGAGGCTGACTGTCCACAGAGTAGGTCATCCTGTCTACTTGATCACTGTACTCCTCAGCAGCTGGAGTCATCTTTTGCTCAGCATGTACATGGGACATAAGTATCTTCCCATCCTTTGCCCATTTGGAGAGACCTATCCACATACTTCTTCCCCAGATACTTTTCTTCTTATTTTCCCATCACGTCCTTTCCAAGTTCCCGACCATCCAGCCAATCCACTGGCTCTATCCCCCAAATCAGCAAACAATTGCACATATGGCCATTGCTCCTCCCAAAGAGAATGTATGACCCAGTGTACTGTCCGAAGGTCTGCCCAGTGCGAAGATGTCCCTTCACCAGTGTCTTTCAGGGTTGTCGCAGAAAGTGGTTGTAATGCTACAGCTGTCCTCTTCTGGGTGGTGCCTGAATAATGTGCAAAGCCATCAGTAAGCCAGGCCCGAGTCTTCTCTTCCTCAGTCAGTTGGTCACAGGGCACACCCCATGAAAATACAGGTGCATGCTTAGCAGCACGGAGTAGAAACCATAGGCATTTGGGCAGCTTCTTTGTTGTGGGATTTTCTTTTACTCCAGCCACACGTTGGTATGCCAAAAATGTTGCTGGATGTGTTCTTACTCTTTTACTCTTTACTCCGTTAGGGGCCCATCACCCAGCTCCCAAAGGAATCACGGAGTCTTAGTCTTAATTATAAATGCCTGGCTTTAGCTAGACTTGTTTCTTGTCAGCTTTTCTTAAATTATCCCAACTACCTTTTTCCTCTGGGCCTTTTCTTTCTGTTTATCTTACTTCCGCTCTTACTCTGTGGCTGGCCGGGTGGCTGGGTGCCTGGCACCTGATATCCTCCTTTCCTTGCTTCTTCATTTCTTCTTTTCCAGAGTTCTCCTTCTATCTATACTCTCTGCCTGCCAACCCTACCTATCCTTTTTCCTGCCTCGCTATTGGCCATTTAGCTCCTTATTAGACCATCAGGTGTTTTAGACAGGCAAAGAATCACAGCTTCACAGAGTTAAACAAATGCAGCATAAACAAAAGCAACAAACCTTAAAATAATACTCTACCACATTCTTCATGTAACTTGATTGTGTCTTCAGGACCCGATCAAGACTGATCACTATGTACTACTATTTGATAATGGATGGCTGCTATGTACATTCTACTTGATGGGCCAAATAAAACCCAGCTCATGATGGGCAGCTCAGGCCACGTGGTAACTTGGTGGCCTATTTTCAAATGGTTCTGTTTCCACTAAGGCCTGTTAACAGTCTAAACTGTCTCCTTGAAGGGGAATAGTTGTCTTCAGATAATGGTAGAGCTTTGCTCCAAAATCTCTAAGGTTTCTTCTGTGATTCACCTGTAGGGGTTTTCTTAATGCTCCAAACAGCATCCTTATGTGTCATTGACTCTTCAAGTGCCATTGGGCTTGCTGGATTATATGGCCCAAATGGTAGAGCAGCCTGCATAGCAGCCTGGACCAATTGAAGGACCTTCTCCTGTTCCAGGCACCACACAAAGCTAGCACCTTTCCAAGTCACCTGCTATCTGGGCTTGAGTAACACACCCGAGTGAGGAATGCACTGTCTCCAGAATCCAAATAGACCCCTAAACGTGCTTCTTCCTAGGCGGTGGGAGGGGCCAGGTGCAATCATTTATCCTTCACTTTAGAAGGAACATCTCTGCATGCCCCACACCACTGGACTCCTAAGAATTTCACTGAGGTAGAACACCCTTAAATTTTAGTTGAATTTATTTCCCATCCTCGGATGCACATATGTGTTACCAATGGATTCATCATGGTTGCTACCTCCTGCTCACTTGGTCCAATTAGCGTAATGTCATCGATATAGTGAATCAATTTTGTGGGAGAGACAGATGATCAAGATCCCTTCAAACTAAGTTAAGACACAGCATTGGAGAGTTAATATACCCTGAGGTAAAACTGTCAAGGTATACTGCTAGTCTTGCTTACTAAAAGCAAATTGCTCTGGTGGTCCTTATGCACAAGTACTGAGGAAAGGGCATTTGCCGGATCAATAGCTGTGTACTGTGTACCAGGAGCTGTGCCAGTCTGCTTAAGAAGGACACTGTATTTGATATAGCAGCTGCAATTGGAATTACTGCTTGATTTAATTTCCAACAGTCAATTGTCATTTTTCCGCAATCCATTTGTCTTCTACACTGGCCAGATAGCAGAGTTAAAGGGAGATGTGGGGACCTACACCACCACTGCATCTTTCAAGTCCTTGGTGGTGGCACTAATTTCTGCAGCTCCTCCAGGGGTGTGATGCTGTTTCTGATTCACTGTTTTCCCTGGCAGAGGTGTCTCTAAAGTCTTCCATCTGGCCTTTCCCTCACTAAGGAACTAATGTGGGAATTCTGCCAAATTTTAAGTATATCTGTCCCAAGTATACATTCTGGGACTGGGCAAATAACCACAGGATGAGTTCAGGGACACACTGGACCTACTATGAGTCATCTGACCTCCATAAGCTCTTTTTTTTTTTTTAATAACTGGAGGGTCACAATATTTCTTGCAGTTTCCTAGAATCAACTCAGAACCAGTTTCTAACAGACTCTGGGAAGTTCGATTGTTTCTTTCCCCCAGTATACAGTTACCCTTGTAATATGCCACAGGTCCCTCTGGGGAGAAAGGCTAGCTGTAAAACTCTTAGGCATTTTATCAAGTTCTTCCTCAGGGAAAACCCGACCTTCCCTTCATTTAAGGGGTTCTATGTCTGCAAACTGTTTCAAGTCAGAAAATTGGTTCCTGTGTCAAGACGCCCCTTTTCCATGATACAATGTAGCCTTTATTTGTTTGAGAATTTTTCAGCTCATACAGATCAAACAAAAATGCCTCAGGCTTCTCATCTGTTTCATGCCTGGAAACACCGTGATGGATTATCCAGTGCCAAAGGTCCATACAAGCCATGCCACTATAACAGTCGCTGTGTCTGTGCCGCCCATTACAGGTCAGGGCATTGTCGATATTGCGTTGTTTATGCTGCCCATTGTGATAACCGTGATCACCTTGCCCTTGGTGATTCACTGCTGCCACCGGCCTCTGCTACTTCGGGGCCCAGTTTAACCCATCGCATTAATTCATAACCTGAGCAGCAGCATTGCCGACCATAAGGTCTAGCACAAGGAAAAAAGGTGACAACAAAGCTCTGTAAATGTGTCAGAGCTCTTCTCGCCATTTTGCATCTTAGAGGGTTAGTGAAGGGCGGTTTCCTGGGGCCTCATCATCTCTTGGAACTTGGTTGTTGGTCTGATCTGGCTGCAGGGGAGGCTGGGAAACATAGCAAGAGTCATCTAGGTATGCTTCTAGTAAAATCACGCTTTCCCCACCATTGAAAGGCAGAGGAGGAAAACGACATTACACACACACATCACAGCCAGTGTTTGTCTTACGTGTATTCAGAAGTTCTAGAATGGTGTATGATTCTACTTAGCCAGGTACCTCTGAAAAACAGGACTGGAGGGTGATAAAGATAACTTTTTTATGATTTTTCATTAATAAACTTTGTGTTTAGAATAGTTTTAGGTTCCCTGAAAAAGTGAGGCGACATAAAAAGCCTTCCCACATCTCCCCTCTATGTCCCATTATTCTCATTTGGTACCAGAAGGCTACAATTGTTAACAGCTGATGAACAAACTGATACTTCGTTATCAACCAAAGTCCATAGTTTATGCTAGGGTTCCAGTTTAGCCTCTGTGATGGTCTAATGGTCAACTCAATGGAGTTGGAGTCAACCTATGAGACATAACCCTGGGCATGATTGTAAGGGCACTTGTAGAGCTATTTAATCCAGGGAAGACCCATGTTGAATGAATGAAGGAGCACTGTCCCATGGTCTGGGTCCTGAACTGAATAAAAAAGGAGAAAGCCAGTGAGTACCATATTCATCTTTCTCCAGTTCTGTAGTGTGAACATCATGTGACCAACTGCATCAGGTTCCCCCTGCCCTGTCCTCTCGCCGTGAAGGACTGCATCCTCTCAGATGACAAACTGAAATAATTCCTTCCTTCCTTTTCCTTTCCTTCCTTTTTCCCTCCCTCTCTCCCTCTCTCCCTCCCTCCCTCCCTCCCTCCCTCCCTCCCTCCCTCCCTTTCTTCCTTTTTCCTTCCTTCCTAAGTTGCTTTTGTCAAGCATTTTGTCAGAGCAATGAGGAAGTAACTAACATTGTGTTGTATATTCAGTGGATTTGGGGACACATATGCTGGCACCATTATAGTGTCACACAGAATAGTTTCACTGCCCTAAACCTCTGCACCCTGCCTGCTGTTCCTTCCTCCCCCTTAACACTGACACTCTCTGACCTTTTTACTCACTGTATTTTTTTTTTTTTAACCATTTCTAGAAAACTAGTTAGAATCCTACAATATGTCACCTTGGCAACTTGTCTTCTCTTACTTGGTCATGTGCATTTAACCTCCGTGTCACTTCATGATTTGGTGACTCACTTATTTTTAGCACCAAATAATATGCCAGCATCTAGACACTCTACAGTGTATTTTTCTGTTCACCCTCTAAGGAACACGTTTAGACCATTATGAACAAAGATGTAAAAGCATGCACATGCAGGGTTTTGTGTAGACCTACGTTTTTCAGCTTATTTGGCTGAGAGAGAATGGAACTGCTAGTTGCCATGATCACAGTATAGTTTACCTATACCGTCAGCATTTCTCAAAGAGTGGCCGGACCATTTTGTAACAACTGCTCTACGTCCCTGCCAAGCTTCGCTGTTCTCGGTATGGATTCGACCCTCGGAGCTGCTCTGCGGCATCACCACGTCCATGCTCTGAATGTGCAGCTCCCTAGTGATGGATGCCACGGGATCACTTTGTGTGAATGCATTTCAAATGCTTACCCTTCACCCACGTGACCTCTCTGGTGAGGTTTCTATTTAGATCTTTCCTGCCTCCTTTTACTCAGGTTGCTTATTTCGGTTTGACTTGAAGCAAATCACGGGCACCTGTTATTTCTCTAATAGAAAGTGTTAACTTGGTACCAAGTTAGCTAAAGTTCAAAGTTTACACTAACTGGGAGACTGTTTTCAGTTAGGCTGACGAGGGAGGGGGACTTGACCGGGGGAGGGGAAGGGAAATGGGAGGCGGTGGTGAGGAGGAGGCAGAAATCTTTAATAAATAATTAACAAATTAATAAAAAAAAGTAGCCAAAAAAAAAAAGAAGTAAAATAAAGGCCAATTCAGGAAGAGCTTCTGCCATTGATTTGCTCCATAAGCAGGCGGCGTGGCGATAGGCAGGACTTCAAAGTTTGCGTTTTAAGGGCCTTTGTTTCTTTCCTTTCTTCTGCTGTGGCCTCTCCTGTGTCTGCTCCATCTGCAGTTGGCTCTTATCACATTGGCATGGCTGCACCATTCTGGGCTGGCATCCATGGAGCACCACGGCGGGAAGGTAACAGGCTAATCGTGTGCTTTCGGTTCCAAAGGCCCGCGGCGGAGCTCCTCATTCATATGATAGAACACGCAGCACCAACTGTGTGCTTGTGCCAGCTCTAACCCAGGTGCTGGGGAAACATAAGTGACCCAGACAGACGGAAGGCCTGACTCTCATGGGGTCTGCATTCTAGCCAGACAAGGAAGACAGGAGTAAAGGAAAGAGATGAACTAGATAGCGGGTACATGAGGAGAAACGGGACGAGTACAGCGTGTGGCTAAGTGCCCAGTGGGGAGAGACCGCTGTCTTCACAAGGTGCACGGGAGAGGTGGCCTTGAGCAGAGGCACGACGGAGGCCACGCGGGCACGGCAAGGACACAAGGTCCCTGACACGTTCTCTTTTTATACCACGGTTTTTGCTTCCCTTCCCTTGACATTTGGAATGGATTGCTCCTGCTTTTATGTTGGGTTACTTTAAATTTCATGACCCCATGTTCTGGTCCCCTACCTCATTTCCTTCTTTGTCCCCTGGGAAATTATATTTGTTTCTATCATCCACCCTCGGGCCATGCTAGTGAGCACGGACACAGATAACTCGTCTGCTTGTGAGGGAGGGCCACCTCTTCTGTCAACAGATCCCACACCCCGCACTCCCTCTCATTTTCTCATTTTCTTATGATACCGGACGGGTCTTTAAATGAAAATATTTTCCTTGTATACTAATTACAAAGTTGTTTCCAAAGGTAGCCCTGGCTCTTATGTCATATAATAGATTGCTTTCTTACATTCCCTGGCTTGCCCATTCTTAACTTGCCCGCTGGCCTTTCTTCTTATCCCATCGTCAGTGCAGAACACATCTGGTTGACCTGGTAGCCCATTCCCTCTTGCTACCTTTCCATGCTGGGCTTTTCTGAAATCTGACATTTTTCCTTCACAGGAAGATATAGCAGACTTACTCCTCCAAATCATATTTACTGTGCTAGAAACACGTCACTTCTTGGCTAGGTCATACAGCCATTGTCAACATTACTCAGTAAATAAAGATGGCCTTCAGTGGTCCGCCTCTGAGAGATCCTGCCCTTCAATATATTTGTTGTATTTGCTTTTCTGCGAGTGGCTCCTACTTGTTTTGTTGCCATTTTTTCCCCTGTGATGTCATCGTCTTGCTCATTTCAGGCTCACGTTATCATGGCTGGTGGATGGTGATATCAAATCTGTCCTTTGTTCCTTGTGCCCTTAGTGGGCTTCGTTGAGTAGAATGCAATAGCAAGTTTGTCTGCTGGGGCCATTTTTGTTTGGGGCCTGGTTGCTCTCTTGTTTGTGCATGGCTCACAGTGAAGTCTTGCTGATTGTGGAGCTGTGTGAGGACGTTCGGCGAGGCTCAGGTCGCCTATTATTCTTTACATCTTTTGTGTCCCTTGATTGGCACCAAATTTGCCCAATTTTCTATGAGACAGGAACTGGAAAGACACACAAATATGTAGTTTCTGAAAGCCTTCATTCAGTTTGAAATAGAAGAGGATACATAGTAAATCTTTCTTTTTACTTTTCATACATTATTTTCCATTTTTTTTTATGTGTATAGTCAAACTGAATATCTCAAATTCTGGCTTTTAAAGCCAGATTGGCTTTTATTTTTTGTTCTGTTTTTAAGGAGATGGATAGAACATCTTGTGGTGAAAGCAGGTTACCAAGACTGAAAAACTTGTAATACCCAATGTGATAGATGAGGGAAAGTATCACTAATCTCGACTTTGAGTAAGGGTGCCCAAGAATTGTTTGTGAACCCTGAAGAAAAGAATAGTTACGATCATTATGGTCACTGAGTGTGCAGCTGTCTCTGGAAAGGTCGTGGAAGGCAGAAACAGAACAGAACAACCCAAGTGTTCTCCTTCCAGGTTGTACATAGCAAGGCTGAAAGAATAGGCCCTCGATAGTGGTCGTGATGAGAAGGAGAAAGTTCTCGGAGCTTATGGAGAGTTGAAAGTAGAATGACTCTTAGGCACATCCAGTGAACCACTATTTTCTGCAGCCCTGGGGACACTCCAGATGTTTCAGAGCCTTTTGTGATTGGCTGATGGAATGAACAATTTTGAGTAATGTCAATTTAATGATTGAGTTTTAGACAAATACATTTTAATTGGGAGCTTGCTCCCTTTTCATGTTTTCTAAATGCTCCGGTCAGTTTTTGTACAGAAGCGATTAGGATGTGCACCCTTGCCACATTTTATTTCCTTTCTGCCAGTCATAGGCCTCCCGTCTCATTCCAGTTAAAGCCAAAACAAACAGGCCACCTGCTGTTGCCAGAACCAGAAGCAGAAACAATGCAGAGGCCCCTGTGCGCTAAATCTATCTCCGCTTATTATTCTGTTTTGAGTCAGGGTCTCACTATTAGCTTACACTGGCCTGGAACTCTCAGTCGTCCAATCTCAGCCTTCTGAGTACAGATGTGTACTCTGCATCCCTCTCCCTCCTCCTTCCCTCCCCTCCTCATCTTCCTGAGTTAAAAACTTTTGGAAAATAGCTCTCGGGGGCCTGGAGATAGCAGTCAATAAATTGGTGAAACAGTTTAGCAGTGACACAAACACTGGCTAAATCCCCAGAACCCAAGTCAGATGATCCCAGCTCCAGGGAGGCAGAGACAGCAGTGGTCAAGGCTTAAAGGCCAGCCAGGTCAATTTAACTGCTGAGCTTGTTACCAGTGAGAGACCCAGGCTCAAAGGAGGCAAATGATTATCTTGAGGGATAAATATAAGGCAGGCGTGTGGAACAGCTCCACCCATGAAAAATACACTGTGAGTATATTAGTATTTTTAATTTTCTAATAAGACATATTAATGTACAAATTTAAACTAGGTACAACTAAATTTCAGTATTTATCATATAACCTATTACATACACAACTTGGTTTCAATGTATGCTCAGCATGAAAGCATTGAGCTGTTTTGTAGTCTTGTGAATCAAAACCCAGTTGACAGAGTACCAACAAAGTTTGAGTAGCCACATTTCAAGCAACTAGAGAGTCCTGTGTCAGGCAGAGTTGCCCATACCTCCTCCTGCTGGAATTTTAGGATCACATAAAAATTGTCAAGTGTTCCTCTTTGCTGAATATAAATAACAGTCACGTGAGCTTCTTGGTCTAATGCAAAAAGGCTGTGTCACCCGATCCTATTTCTGTGGACAGAGGAGAGAAATGATGTCTGTGATTTGTGACACCTGAGAAAAAACTCCAAGTCCCATTGAGCCCTTACTCAGTGCCACTGTAGGCTAGGAGAAGCCCTTACTCAGTGCCACTGTAGGCTAGGAGAAGCCCTGGCTTTCAAAGTAGGCCATGGTGTGGCCTGAGCTGGGAGCTGGGAGGAAGATATTTGTACTGGCCAGTTTTATGACAACCGGACCCAAGCTAGCATCATCAGAGAGGAGGGAGAGTCAGTGGAGAAAATGCCTCTTTAAGATCAGTCTGCTGGCAAGCCTGTGTTGGTGGCCCACTGTAGGGGGCGCCACTCCTAAGCTGGTGATCCTGGCTTCAATTAGAAAGCAGGCTGGGTAAGCCATAAGGAGCAAGGCAGTAAGCAGCACTCCTCCATGGCCTCTGCAAAGCTCTTAACTCCAGTTCTTGCATTCATTGAGTTCCTGTCCTGACTTCTTTTAATGATGAACAGTGACGTGGAAGCCTACGACAAATAAACCCCTTCTTCTCGGAGTTGCTTTTGGTCAATGTGTTTCATGACAGCAGCAGAAACCCCAACTATGACAGTTATTTGTATTCATTTACCTTTCTGCTCCCGCTGCACACTTTATAATTCTAACACTTATCATAGTCCTAAAGGCATGCCATACGCATGGGACGCTCTGACTGTTTCCACCCAGGCTGTGCAATTCATTCCCTTGGCAGCCGCTGTCCATCGGGAGCTGTTCTAGCTATAGCGTTGCTGCAGAGGCAGGAATTTTGTCTTTGAACTCACGTTCTAATAGACAGGGAGGAATGACCCACAAAGCAAAGAGAAGGGAAGAAGTGCACAGAGAGAAATAGGACAGAGAATGTGAGGGGTCAGAGCTAGGTGGCATAGCTCCTACGGTGATGTCTGTATACACCGTTGGTATCCAGGTAGGTCCGGGTTCACCGAGCTGAGAGGTGAGGGTTTCGGGTGAGAAATGATGAGGGAGCACAAGGGTTGAGTTTGGGGACTAGTACGGGGTCTGAAAGGCGAGGCAGGGAAAGAAAGAAGCCCACAATTTGGAGACAGGTTAGAGGTACGAGATCCAGAGAGAAAGTGTGAAGAAAGACCCAGGAGAGGAGAATGGTTGGAGTCCTCGAAGCCACTCTGTGATTTTGGCTTGTCACTCCACGCAGTGGGCGAGATAACTGATGTTCTCACTCAGGGTCTGTGGATGGAGTCGAGGTGGAAAATCACATCCTTGATTTTCACAAAGCTGTACTTGAAATCCAGCATCTCCTTCCATTGTGAAAGGAGGCGGCAGTCCACAGTGGTGTCACCAGCCCCTGCTGCTTCCTCTTCGTTTTCCTTCAATACTGCAGCTTCGGGTATCTGCAGTTGTCACTCATTACTTACGCGCACCAGTGCAAAATATGAGAGCAATCAATAGACCGCTGCTTAATCACAACGATTTAAGTTCACCTGTTGTCATTCTCTGTGTCTTGTTTTAGACACTCAGAAACAGTATTCTGAGGAGAGCCTTGGGCATAAGAGGTCATGAACTCCGCCATTACTGGGATTAGCACTGTAGAGTCAGGCGCTAGGACTCGGGATTTTAGAGGTGTCACCCTGGCATCTCCGTTGAGGATGGGTTGGGGGAGATAGGGGGAGCATGCCGAGACATGGGGTGCTCCTGTTGTAGCATCCCAGCGGTGGTGGAGTAGGGATAGCCAGGGTGAGCGATGGAAATGGTTGGAGTCAGGTGTATTTTTAAAGGGCCAGTCCATCTGGCGTGTGGCTGAGACGGGGTATGCAGGAACGCCGAGAGGAAGCTGGTGATTCGGGCCTCAGCTGCTGGAATGCAGAGCTGCTGCCCACTCAGATGGAAAGGGGCCGCGGATGCCAAGTTTGCTCACGTTGAAGCAGTAGCATCCTTCAGATTAAGCGTATCCAAATTTTGTACAATATTTCACATCAGTTTCTATTAATTTTCACTTCAGGAACCTGAAACTGTTTTGGCAAAAACCTGGTGACTTGGCATTGCTCTCTACTGAGATTTTACTTTATCAAATAAAAGTTGTTTTTCTCATAGGGACTTCAGCCTTAAGTGCTAATTCATCTGCTAATTATATAACCACATCATTTTGGTTTGATATTAGTTGCCATTGCCATTCCCTTCTTTGCCTTTTTAACTCTCTTTGATATTTCATACATATATACACATAGACTATCATGCATACAATAATAGCTTCTTGAGATGCAATTAATATAGCACAACGTTCTCGCTTAATTGAATAATTTCGTGGTTCTTAGTGGATATACCATGTTGTGCACTCATCAGCTCTGTCTGTTTTCATTTTTTGTCACCTCTTAGCCTACCCACGCCCATTGAACAGTCAGCTGGTCACCTTGTCCCCACAGCTGACCGGTGTCCTTTCTACCTCTATAAACTTGCCTATTCTGGGCCGTTCATAGAATTGAAACAGCACAATGTGTAGTGTTTTACACATGACCTTTGTTGCATGTAACATACCTTACCACTTCTTTCCCTTCCGTGGCTGAATAACTCCACTGTGTACGTATGCCGTGTTCTAAGTATGTGTCGGTTGATAGACATTTAGGTTTTCCTTTGGGGTGTTGTGACTAAGGTGTTATGAACATTTTGTAGGACATTGTTTTCATTTCTTCTATTTCCCTAATACATTTGACTTTTTTTTTTAAACATTTACACCTTTAATCTATCAGAACTAGATTTTTGGGCAAACTGTCCATATCAGAGCCAAGTTCTCACCTTTGTCTTAAAGATTGCTTATAATTATGATTGAGGTGATAGTAATTGATCAGGTTTTAACCAGATCATTGTACACACACACACATATATATATATATATCCTTGCAAATAAACCCTTTTCTTTATAATATGTAACCATGCATTACAATTTAAGCACAGATAATTGTTGTATGAGGCTGTTTGTTTGTTTCTGGCTGCTCAGCCCTGAAATAACCACACAGAAACTGCATTAATTAAATCACTGCTTGTCCTATTAGATCTAACATCTTATTGACTAGCTTTTACATCTTAATTTAGCCCATTTCCATTATTTTATATTTTACCACGAGGCTCGTGGCCTACTGGCAAGGTTCCCGCATGTCCATCCAGTGGCGGCACCATGGCTTCCCCTGACTCCGCCTCCTTTCTTCCAGCATTCAATTTAGTTTTCCCTGCCTAGCTTTACTCTTCCCTATTACAGGCCTAAGACAGTTTTTTTTTTTTTTAAATTACCAATGGTCTTCACAGCATACAGAGGGGAATCCCATATCAGATGTTCACCACAAATAAGAGTTAATTACATTAGAATTGTTTATTATTAAGAAGAGTAACATTGATCTGTTTAGTAATAAAACTGAGTAGAGAGAACAAGATATAAGGTTATTTATATGACACACAGACCCATTACAAAATAAAAATATGGAACTTGTCTGGATGTGGGGAGCAAAATTTTCTTTCTGTGGGATGACTGTTCCAATCCTTGGCACACTCTACCCCAAGATAAACTAAAATTATTTTATTTTATTAAAATAAAAACAGCATGGGTAAGGTCACCAACCATATGAAACCTGACTCTGCTTACCAAGGGAGGGAGCCATGACCAGAGAGACTCCACAGGTCATGCACCCGATCCGCAACTCTCTCCATGTCCATGCCCCATCCCCTGCTTCAGGTAAATGATGGCTTTAGCCAAGTCTTTGCCGCACCCTTCACATGGTTCTCCATCTGATGTCCAAGGTAGATCTCGGTTGTCACTATTTACAAAGAGAGGCGTTAGTGAGGATGGGGTGGTGAAGTAGGGAGCAGGTGGGAGGAGACTCGTCAATGAACAGACAGAAGGAAGTGAGAATCGAGTATAAGCCATGGCCCCTAACCCCTAGACATGCTCTTTTGTCTCACTAAACTTTGCTTGAAGATACAAAATTACAGATGAACATGTTAAGAGTCCTAAGATGTTGACCTCAGAGAATTAAGCTCCAAGGATGAGAGCCTTTACGAGGTGCAACTTTGGCTGGCTTTGTAGGGAGCATTCACAGAAAACCAACCCCAGGCATTGTAATTTCTCCAGCATGAAACGCTTCTTTTGTTTTTCATTTGGGAGAGATTGTAAGAGCCAGAGGACCAGAAAGCCTGCAATGAGATCATGTTTCTTAGAAATGATGGAAGCTACATCCATGGACCTTGACAACATGGCTGCTTAAATAAGACCTGAACGATGAAGATGCTGATAGTCAGGCTATTGTGGAAGGGGGAAACGTCAGAGACTCCTCCCCCCAGATAAAGAGCTACAGGCAACTCATTAATGACAGCTGAGAAGAGAGAATTAGCCTCTCCCAAGGATGAGCCCCTTATTGTTATCCAACTCCAAGTGGTCATCTCTGAAATCATACACATACACACAATACTAAATGGACTCAACAGGTCATACTTATGTAACTATGTATTTGTACGTATGCATAAAAGCAACCAAAAAAGTGGCAGTGAATTTGAGAGTGAGCAACTGTGTTTGGAGGTACATAGAATGGGTGGGAGGGAGGAAAGGAAAAGAAAATAGTTATGTAATAATTTTAAATTTGTTTTTTTAAATTTGGGAGAGGCATTTTAGCTCTCTGTATGCAATGTGAAATAAAGTATGCTGAATATTTTAAATTATACGTGCTAAATTATAAGTATTTGCCAGGTGGTGGTGGTAGCACATGCCTTCAATCCCAGCACTCAGGAGGCAGAGTCAGGCGGATCTCTGTGAGTTTGAGGCCAGCCTAGTCTATAGGAGCTAGTTCCCGGACAGGCTCCAAAGCTACAGAGAAGCCCTGTCTCAAAAAACTAAAAAAAAATTATATGTATTTAAATTATATATACTTAAAATGTAACTTCGTACTGTCATTGGTTTGTAATATCAATGATTTTATTCTTTGTACTTTTTGCTTACTTTTAGGTATTCTTGAATGAGGAGAGTTATTTTTATAAACTTTTATCTATGTAACCTCAATGTTACATAGATATACATGATCAGATATTATTTTATGTAAGTGTGATATTATTTTAGTACTATAACCAAGAAACCTATCTCCGTTCTTGTCCAGGTCCATTAAGATAAGATTAGCCAGTTTTGTGGATACCACCGGTGTTGAAAACCTTGTCAGCACCCTCATGCTGAGTAGACAGATACTGGATGATTTCTCACAGTACATTGAGGCTTGCAGAGATCCCGTAAGTACTGCTGGTGGCTGCTATAGCCCCATTTTCCCAGGCCTTAGGGACCATTATGACCCATGAAGGTTTGGGTCTGAAGCTTCCTTGAGCATCACTTAGAGAATCCTGTTGGGGGTGAGGAGCATCAGAGGTGGGGTGAGGGGTTGACATATCTGCCTGTCACCATGGAATGACAGCTTAGGAATCCATGGTATCTGATGTCCATCTCAGGAGCAGTGGGCACCAGACTTAGGGTAGTGGAGCTCCGTTTTAGTTGCGTTAGATGCAGGACCTTTTCTGAGCTAGCTTGAGGTTTCGAGGGCTAGATATAAGGATGATCTTCTGTGGTCAATCTTTGACCTTCTCTAGCATAATAACCTGTATGTGAGCCATGGAAAAAAACAGGCTGGTGTCAGTCTACATGTTAACCCTGAGTGAGGCTGGTGTCAGTCTACATGTTAACCCTGAGGCCTTAGTGACTGCCAGTTGACTTCACTAGACATGCAGGTAGCCAAGAGGTTGCAGATGCATGCTGCAACTTATCCAGTATGCTTGATTTTGAAATGATTTTTTATCAAACTGTGACCAAGAAACATTTTAGTGGGTTTTACAATTGAAATACCCTATGTACATTTGGCCTGTTTCTGGACAAAGACTGTCCCCACTTGTCGCTGGTCCCCTCAAAACTCCATTCAGAAACTTTTTCCCAGGTTAATACCTCTGCTTCTAAACTCAGAAATTAGTTAAAACTGCTTCTGAAATTTATGGAAAGAAAATCATACAGTTTTTTTCCTGGTGTGGAATGCCTTTCCTCAGCAATATGCTTGTGAGATTGGTTTGCATTATGACAAAATTATTTCCTCACATGACTGTTTGTGGGCCTACAGTTATCTCTTCATTTAGATCAGAAGGGGAAGCTAGAAGCAGTTTAAGGAAGAGCCTTGATGAAGCAGTAACACATTTAACTCTGTCGACTCACCACACTTGAGATTGGATTTTAGCATCCTGCGACATGTCTCTGGTGCATTCTGAAGCATGTTGAGTGTTTGAGGGGAAAAACGCCTCAACCAATGCACGAAATGCGCTTGGGCCACCTGCCATTTTTTATAAAATTCCATTTTCACTTGAAAAAAGAAAAACTGCTTCTTTTTTTGGACCTGGGTATTTAACTAGCCTTTCTTTAAAATTAATAACACGAGCCTGTCAACCTGATAAAACGAGAATCACTTGCCCCCTGTGATAAGATCTAGTCAGGAAAGAAAATAGAAAATGAGAAAATCAGTAGCTGCCATCCTGAGCTTGATAGTTGTGCAATGCCTAGGGCAACGTTTCCTATGACATCAGTGATGTCATGAGATTGGGAAATCTGGGTAGCTTGATGAGTCAGTATTTTCTAATTAACATTGTACGGTGTTATCAAAGCATATGTGACTAAACGTGTAAGAGTCAGTAGAAACAAACGCTTGGGTTTTAGCGCAGTAGTGCATACAGTGTTCATCAGTAGGGTTGTCGGATGACGTGTTGCAGCTAGCTCCAGGCACTACCAGCTGTGGAGTCTCAGAGGCTAGCCACAGTTCCCTGGAAAGATGCCTGGATGCTTGTCTTTTCTAACTATATGTTGTGAAGACAGATGAGATTCTTCATATATTTGCATCAAACAGCATTTTGCAGCAGGTTGGCTATAAAAGCAGATGTGCAGATTCTGCTGTCCACTAAGCCAGATCAAAGAGATTTGCAAAAGCAGAAAACAATGTCACTCGAAATATTTGTGTTTAGGAAAATATAAGGTTTCTTTTGATGAAAAATATAATTTATGTCTAAAAATTGTTTTACATAAAATCTATATTTTATGTAAAAATAAAATAAAATCATTATTGCTTTTAAATAAAACAGCTAGTTTAAATTTTCATTTTACTAGTGAATTTTTAAAGCAAACTCATGTCTTTTCAGCTTTAATTTCTAGTAGGAATTTCTTTGGAGTCCTCACTGAGTTGATGTCCTGAGGTCATAAAAGTTGGGAAGCGCTTGTGTAGAAGCAGCTTCTGTGTAAAAGGGACTGAGGTTTGAATCATGGACTCATGCCTCGTGAGCTCACTCACCCAGTTTCCTAAGCCTCGTTGTCTTGTAAATAAAATAGATGGGATAATAATTCTGACATCATAGGTGGGTGGCCCTTGGACTTCCCACAGGGCAGGGAACCCTGATTGCTCTTTGGACTGACAAGGAAGGGGGACTTGATCGGGGGAGGGGAGGGAAATGGGAGGCAGTGGCTGGGAGGAGGCAGAAATCTTTAATAAATAAATAAATTAAAAAAAATAATTCTGACATCAGAGCGTGGGGCTGACGATGAAGCAAGCCATGAGCGTAGCACCTGGAGTTGTAAATGTTGCCGAGTGTTGGTTCTGTTACCGTGGTGACTGCATCCCAGTCATGGATGCCCCAGGGGCTGATTTCAGAGACCTTGGTGGTGATGCTCTCTCCAGGGTCTTAACAAAACGCCCGTTTCCTTTGCAGGATGGAACAGCTCTGCAGGTGTTTGTAGCTGAAGTTGCAAACCAGATAGTTGGCATTGCTGTGATCAGAAAAGAAATGGTAAGTTAGGAAGCCGCCATTCATTGTGATTGTGACTTTCTATATATCCATGAATCAGCCTCTTTGAAGGTTTTTACTGGTCATGAACCTGTCTCCCACTTGGCAGCCTTTTGAGACTCTCTTTTTTAAAGTTAAAAATGTTTGAAATTGTCAGATGGAGTTTTGTGCCACTTTAATCCCAGCCTTGATAGGAGGAGGGAGGACAGGGAAACTGAGGTGTCTATATCTGGCTGAGCTCACACTTAACCCACTAGGCTTTTAAATGTGGTCATTTCTCCAGGGTGCTCTCTCTGTGGATTGTTGGGACCAGTCTTCCACCTAGTCCACTCACCGAGGCCACTAATGGTTTGCAGTCCCTGCTAATTTCCTTTACACCCTCCTCATCTCTGTAAATACTCCCTCTCATGAGCCTCCCTCCAACTATTCTAATTTGAACATACCATCTGTCTCCTGCTATGGCCCTTCCCCCATATACTCTAAGACATTCATGGTTTTTTCTACATATTTTATAATATTTTTCTTGGTACTATATGTAGATACTTCTTCTTGTACTTTCTAGATGTTTGCTTTACGATATAGGAAGACCACAAAGTTTTGTATATTAATCTTGTACTCAATTACCTTTTCTTTTTCACTCTGAGAGTTTAAACAATAGCTATCCACAAACCCAGCTCTATAGAAGGTACTTTTATTTTATTTTTTTTGTATGTTGAGACTTCCCTTGTGGCCAAGTATATGGTCAATTTTGGAGAAGGCTCCATGAGTTTACTGAGAAGGAATATTCTTTTGTCTTTGGGTGAAGATATCTGTTAGGTCCATTTGAATCATAATGTTTGTTAGTTATATTATTTCTCTGCTTAATTTCTGTCTGATAGACCCGTCCATTGGTGAGAGTGGGGTGTTAAAGTCTCCCACTATTATTGTGTGAGTTTCAATGTGTGAGTTAAATTTTAGTAATGTTTCTTTTACAAATGTGGGTGTCCTTATATTTGGAGCATAGATGTTCAGAATTGAGACATCGTTTTGGTGGATTTCCCCTTTGATGAATATGAAGTGTCCTTTTCCATCTTTTTTAATTTGGTTGGACATCTATTTTGATAGATATTAGGATAGCTACACCAACTTGCTTCTTAGGACCATTTGGTTGGAAAATCTTTTCCCAACCCTTAACTCTGAGGTAATGTCTATCTTTGATGTTGAGGAGTGTTTCTTGTATGTAGCAGAATAATGATAGATCCTGTTTTCATATCCATTTTATTAGCCTGTATCTTTTATTGGCAAATTGAATCCATTGATATTAAGAGATGTTATTGATCAGTGATTGTTAAATCCTGTTATTTTCTTGTTGTTGTTGGTGGTAGTGTATGTATGTGAGTGGGGGTATGTGTGTGTGTGTATTTCCCTTCTTTGTGTTTTGCTGATATGAGATTATTTATTGCCTGTGTTTTTGTGGGTGTAGTTAATTTCCTGGTGTTGAAGTTTTCCTTTTAGTACCTTCTGTAGAGCTGGGTTTGTGGATAGCTATTGTTTAAATTTGACTTTGCCATGAAATATCTTGTTTTTTTCTGTCTATGATTATTGATGGTTTTGCTGGGCATAGTAGTTTAGGCCTGCAACCTGGACTCTTAGTGTTTTCAAGACACCACTCCACAGGCCCTTCTGGAATTTAGTGTCTCCATTGAAAAGTCAAGTATGATTCTAATATGTCTGCCTTTATATGTTACTTGGCCTTTTTTCTTTGCTGCTTTTAATTTTCTTTCTTTGTTCTGTTGACTCTTTCCAGAATTCTCCTGTTCTCATTGCCCTGCCTCTATTTCCTGCCTGGTCATCCTGCCTCTACTTCCTGCCTGGCTATTGGCCAATCAGCATTTTATTAAAAATAACACAAGTGACAGGATAAATGACCATTATCCTACAGAACTCCACCCTTTTAAAAAAACAAGAACTCTGAATCTAATACCCTTTGTTTAGCTTTTCTCCTGACCATTATCCATAACAACTTGTAACCAACATTCTAAACAAAGAAAACTATCCATAGTCCATTTTTGGGGAATGTGGGCATAGTTTTTCAGGCTACTTTTTGCTGATTGGGGATGATGATAATCTTATGGGGACCTAAAGAAAATTCAGAATTATAATCAAGTCATGACTGGAGTATCCTGTGAGGTTTGATCATCTCAGGAAGCAGTCTTGAATCTTTTCTAGATGTAGAACTCAGACATCTGGGCCACCCATTCCTACTGGAGATTTCTCAGGTGGTCTTTCCTTGATCAAACGTGATTTTTCTTACTCAGAATGAATCCAGAGCCTCTCATCTCCTGTGAAAACAAAAGCAAAATCTCTTCTCCAAAGTAACATACCTTTTGACTTCAATTATGAAGTCAAGGCATCTTCAGAATACCTATCCTGAATTAATTCAGCAGCATTTATAAACAAATATTGTTTAGTAGTGGTTGTTCCTTCCTCAGCCATTAAACAATTTAAAGAGAACATAATAACATACAGTATCTAGATTCTCTGTGTGTTTTCCATCTTTATGTGACTTTATTTTAAACTCTATTTTTTTATTTTTGTTTTTAATTTTTGTTTTTTTGAGACAGGGTTTCTCTGTGTATCTTTGTCCTGGAACTCACTCTGTAGACCAGGCTGCCTCCCAAGTACTGGGGCTGAAGGTGTGTGCCACCACACCCAAGTACTCTTTTTTTATTTTAAGGACTTTATCCTTTTTTTTTTTAATTTTTCTCCCAAGCCTGCATATATTTTAAAACACACAGTAAACTTTTTAGAGGGTTTTTCATCTTTGAATCTATCTTTACTGTATATCTTTCTTTTTCTGACCACTTGAGTCTTTAATTTGCTAAGCGATATGGCTAGGATTAAAGCCATGGCTTTGACGGCTGGATCCAGCCCATTCCTTAGCTTTCTGAGATTCCAGCCTCATGGCAGAGGTACGGACTGGAGCTATGTTTATTGCCACAACTCAATGGTGTTTCAAGGTCCATGCTACCACCAAAAAGCATGCGGTCAGCTTTTCATCAACACCATTTAAGTGTTTTGTGGCAGGACCTCTTAAAAGAGCTGCAAGGTTTCATTCTAATGCTGAGTCAGGAAGCCTCTCTTAAATGAGAACACTTGCCTCTAGCAAGCAGAGCCCACCTGAGAAAGTGTTGCTATCAGTAAGCCATGCTTTACTCTATTCTGTCTAGAATTACTTCCCAAGCTCTCTCAGGCTTTATGTGGATATAATTGTCCCTGTGGGTGCCATTCTGTTGACTGAGGTTTCTGTCCTGTCCAGTTCCTGCAGTTGTAAGTCCCAAAGAAATCACACAGAGGTCTACATTAGTTAAAAACTGATTGGCCCATTAGCTCAGGCTTCTTATTAACTAATTCTTATAACTTACATTAGCCCATAATTCTTGTCTGAGTTAGCCACGTGGCTCGATCCTTTTCAGTGAGGCAGTAATATCTTGCTTCCTCTGAGAGTGGGTCATTACTAGAGACTGGGCTTCCCTCTTCTTAGAATTCTCCTGTTCTCATTGCCCCGCCTCTATTTCCTACCTGGTCACCCTGCCTATACTTCCTGCCTGGCGACTGGCCAATCAGCATTTTATTAAAAATAACGCAAGCGACAGGATAAATGACCATTGTCCCACAGCATTGTTTTCCATGTTTAGTGTTTTTATTATTATGTAGTGAAGGAATTTTCATTTCTGACTCAATCTATTTGGTGTTCTGTAAGATTCTTACACCTTTATAAGCATGTCCTTCTTTAGGCTGGAAATTTTTTCTATGATTTTGTTAAATATCTTCTCTGGGTTTTTGAGCTGGGTTTCTTCTCCTTCTTCTATTCCTGTTATTCTTATGTTTGGTCTTTTCCAGATTTCCTAGATGCTTTGTGTTAGGAATGTTTTAGATTTGACATTTTCTTTGACAGATGAATTTATTTCCTGTATTGTGCCTTCAATGCCTGACATTCTATCTTTCATCTCTTGTATTCTGTTGGTGCTGTTTGCATCTATAGTTCCTGTTTGCTTACCCAAATTTTCCATTTCTAGGATTTCTTCATTTTGTGTTTTCTTTATTGCTTCTATTTCCACTTCAGGTCTTGAACTGTTTTCTTCACCTGATTGTTTTTTGTTGGCTTTCTTTTAGGTATTTATTGAGTCTTTCCAATTTTTGTTGTTTGTTTTTTTCCTCTGTTTCTTTAAGGGACTTTTTCAGATCATCTTTAAGACATCTATCATTTTCATAAAGTAAGTTTAAGGTCAACTTTTTGTGCTTCAATTGTGTGGAGTTGTTCAATTCTTGCTGTTGTAGGATAACTGGGCTCTGGTGACACCATATTGCCCTTTCTGTTATTTGTGTTATTTGATCGTGTTCTTACACTGGCATTTAGGTATCTAGATTTAGGTGATACAGCTGCCCAGGCTGTGGGCCCTAGTGTGGAGCCCAGGGGATGCAGTGCAGTCTGCTTTTGATGGCAGGCTTTGAGAAGTATTAGAGGGCAGTAAGTGCTGTCTTACCTGGGGTTCCTAATAAATGCATTTCTTACTTGTTACTTGAAGATATTTTCTTGACATTAGTTTTCTGACCTCTTCTAATTCTGTCTCTGACTATGATTTCGATATATCCAGGTCTTCTTTTGGAATCTCTCTCTCTCTCTCTCTCACAGTTCCTATATTTAACTTCCATGCCTTTCCCTTATTCACTTACAGTTTCTTCTCGATATTAAATTATGTTATAAGCAATATTTATTTCGGGGACCTACGAAGGCATTACATTGATTTTGAAAAGTCTCCCCTGTCATCTGAATTATCCTTTTCCTCACTGTAGCAAGTCATGTTTCTCCCCTCTTGTCTGTCGTATTAGTGTCTCACAGTCTGTACCATGAATGAAAGATTGAATCGCCAGTGTGGGTGGCAGGCACGGATGTGACTCTCCACTTCTTCTCCACTGATACTGGCAGGGCTACCCACCTGACCAACCAGGAGGTGGGCATCCATTCTTTCGTTTCCACTTGTACTCTGGATGTAGTAGCAATAGGCAGGCAGGAACCCCAGTGTGGACCCAGAGAAGAAGGTTTAACCACGCCATAAAGTTTCCTTTCACGGTGACACTGCCTTACACGCTGGCCTCTCTTCTATCCCAGTATTCCTTTTTGAAAATTTAAATAAAAAAATCTAAATAAAAAATGTTCTTGTTATTTTAAGGGACTTGGGATGAGAATAAAATTAGATGCACGTGGCCCATCTGCTGTTTTGAAGTTAATGACCCCCATTAGCTCCCTGCCTTTTCCTTTTCAATGATTTCTCAGTCTTGCCTATATCACTCTTTTTATGTTATAATGAGCAATGTTTCCTGGGTAATTAAAGTCTTGTGGTATAAAAGCCATTCCAGGGTCAATGAAGATTGAAAGGCTGCCAGAATTGCTCTGGGGTGCCACCACTTGCTGGGTGGTTGCAATTTCTGCTATACTTGGGAACAGAAGCTGGGTGCTGGCGGGCTAGGGAGGGGACATTTGTATACATATTGAAAGCTGTCCCAGCTTGCTGGTCACAACTTAAGCTGAGTTCTTCATATTCTTCAGTCTCTGTTCTTGAAACTGTATTTTTCTCATCTGTATTTGGTTTGATCATTTGGTGTGGCTGTTATTTATACTATGTTTGGATTTGCACTCAATGGGTTTACAGTAGAGACTTGGAGGCCATATTTGTCAAAAATGAATTTTCCTGTCATCAGGGACAGTCACATGCACTTTGGATTATCCCTCTTCCTCCCCTGCTCTCAACGGTGCACACTAGAGTGGTGAGGGAGGCCAGGCTGCACAGTACACAGTTAGCACGCATGAGTCCTGATGCCACTGTCGTGTGAAGAGACAAAGGCCCATGAAGACAGGAGCACCGTGCCCAGGATTTTCCTCTCCGAGGAAACATTCCTGAGTTCCTTAAATTACCTCCCATTGCATAAACCCTTATGTGTCACAGGAGCAGAGGGAGGAATGCCATACCCCATTAGGGTTCTTTCTTCCCAGCCAAGTTGTGTACTAATGGGTATAACTCCGAGATGGAATATTTCTCCACTAGCAGGTGATCGGTAACAACTCCAGGAAACCAGGGAGCCTGTCTACTGACTCTTAGATACTTGTGCTCAGCACTTGCCCTGACTCATTGGAGCTCCTCGTGTCCAGAAAAGTGCTGAGACTGCTATGCCGAATCTGACCCGGCACTAAGGCTTGCCAGGTTGACAGCAGCCAAAGACATAAGAACAAAACTAGTTAACCACCTTCCACAGACAGATACCCGAACAAGCACACACTTTCTTTTTTAAGAGGCAGTAAGCCAAGCATGGCAGTGTCTGTAAACCTGTAATCCCAAAACTCAGAAGGCTGAGGCAAAGGGATCACTAGTTCCAGGCTAGCCTTGCTTACGTAGTGAGTTCAACGTGAGCCTGAGCTCCCATAGAGAGACCCAGTCTCAATAACCAAGGGCTGTGGATGTAGCTTAGGGGTAGAGCATTGGCCAAGCATGCGCAAGACGCTCAGCTCAACCCCAGTGCTGCAAACACAATTAAAGACAAGACGATGAATAGTGGAAGAAACACACTTTTCACTATTGCACTTGAAGAAATTTTTAAAATTTCTTTTTTTGTGTGTGTGTTTATCCATATGTGGGTGCATATATATGTGCATGCATGGGGAAGCAAGAGCACAGCCTTAGGTGTTGTTTCTCAGGAGCCATCCACCCCGTTTTCCAAGACAGACTCTCAAATTGGCCTGCCATTTGCTGAATGAGGCTGTGTGGCCCATGAGCTCCAGGAATCCTCCTGTCTCTATCTTCCCAGCCCTGGGATTAGAGTACAGCACAGAAGACATTTTTTTTTTTTTTTTTTGGCATGGGTTCTGGGGATCAGTTAAGGTCCTCGTGTTTGACTGAGAAGATCTTTACCAAGTAAGCTATTCCCCAGCCCCACTTAAGGGACTTTTTTGCATAGCTGTTTATCACAACATGCAGACAGGTAATTGGTTTGAAACATCCTTCCTCTGCCTCTTCTCTAGGATATAGAGTACATACGATCTCATTATAACATCGAGGATTTCATCTACTTCAGCCACCACCAGCAAGAAGAACATGGGCGCTTGAACCATTTTGCCCTGAACCCTATTTTCCGACACTACACCAAGTTTTTCCTGAAGGAGATCCTTCGCTTAGGCTATAAGTCATGTCTCTACTACCCCATATACCCACAATCCCGGGAGACCAAGGTAAGAGGCTGACATGGGCTGTCCCCTCCTGTGCATAGGTGTGCATGGTGGTGTCCTGTGTGTGCTGTGCCTTGTTTGTTCTGCTCGGGAGGACTTTGACTGTAGCATGCAGCTGAGTCTCCACGGGCCATATTTGATTAGGCCATTTGCTTCACTGTGGCAAAAGTCCGGGAGGCTTCCAGTTTTTGAAACAACAAGAACCAATGTAATTAGACAAATTGGTTGGTTTTCCTATATTGACAAAAAGGCAACCGAAAACTCTAGCTGAACAAGACACAAGCAGCAAATTATTTCTCATGGTGTGAAGCCAACATGACCCTATCATGTTCTTTAAAATATAGAACCCTACAGAAATGAGTAAAATAAAGTAGTTCCAGCCTATAAAATTGGTGTGCTATACAGTGCACTCTGAATAAAATGTATAACCATTTCCATAAAAACAATGGATGAACGGTGGAGACGTACAGTTGTAATGGAACTCCGCTATAGGGAATACCTATGCCGTTCCATCTAAAGCTTGCTATATCTCCATCGAGTAACACCAGCAACAGAGACCGGGCACATGTTGCTTATATCCATCCAAATACCAGCTCATCTCACCTCCACGTCCTCCTCTTATCCTGCTTTGGTGCTCAGGACTGCATGTTTTACCATGCAGACTGTGCCCTTGTTTTTTCTTCCTCAAGCTGTGTCTCATAGGAGCTACTGATACACACACACACACACACACACACACACACACACACACACACACACACGCAGACACCTTCACCTACTCATGTACTGTCACCTGGATGTTCCACAAGTAAGTGTGATTTAGGCCAGATTCCCATGGGGACTCTGAAAATTGGTCCCTCGGTCACTAACGGGGGTCCCCAGCTTGGTGTGTACTTTCAAGGTTGAGTAGAAGTTGTCCCCTCAGTTCTGGGTCATGACCTCAAGCTTTTCCACATTCTGCTGAGAGCCCTTGACACTGTCACCTTTTTTCTCAGTGTCCGCGAGGAACTAAGGGCAATTTTCAGATGCTCTTACTTGCCAAAGTGTTTCTCAGACAACCTGTGAGCGCTTCAACGCGTACACTTATAATAGTTGTGCCCCTGTATCATCTTAAACAAAAGCCAGCTGGAGGAAGCCCGTGGGAAAGAGTTGTCGTGAGCTGTGGACCCTGCTTCAGGGAGGTTTTGGTTTGGTTTGGTGCTTGTGTCCCCTGTAAAATGTAGCAGGCCAGGAAGATGATTAATGACCCGGAAGATAACAGTTGTACAATAAAACCCTGGCCCCAAACAATTTCCTTCACTTTACGCTTGACTGAATACCAACTGTGTGACCTTCCAGGTGTGATATTAAATTCTTAGTTTCTATTTGCCACGCTGCCTGGATATGGCATGTCAAGAGCAAAGTGCGCTTGCGTCCACAGTAAAGACATCTCGGGCATTTCATTGCACCCGTGTCTGCTTTCCAACCAGTGTGGCGTTAGGAAAGCCGCAAAGCACACTGGGAAACACTTTTCTCAGTCACACTGCCGGTTGATTTACACAGAAGACAAGAAAGAGTGAGACACCGTCCCAAGTCATTTGAGTGAGAAGTCCCAAATTCTGCCCGAAGTCCTCTAGCAGTGAAATCCAGCTGCCTGTACCTCACTTTGGCAGTGGCTCTCCCTTTACCTCTCATGCAAGCATCTTCATCAGGACATAGACCAGTGGTTCTCAACCTGTGGGTCACGACCCCTCTGGGGATCAACTATCAGCTGTCCTGCATGTCAGATATTTGCATGACGATTCATAATAATGGCAGAATTACAGTTATGAAGGAGCAATGGAAAGAATTTTATGATTGAGAACACTGGACATAGACATTCACAGATATGCAAACCGCATTCTGGCCAGGGTTTCCTGGGTTCCCAATTTTCAGTAATGTGAAGTCAGGGTATGAGGTGCAGTGGTGAAGGAGTTTTGAAAGTTCTTCTGGCTGGGCAGTGGTGGTGCACACCTTTCATCTCAGCGACAAAAGACAGAGGCAGGCAGATTTCTGTGAGTTTGAGGCCAGCCTGGTCAACAGAATTTGTTACACAGAGAAGCCCTGTCTTGAAAAAAAGACAAAAACAGAAACAAGCAAACAAACAAAAGCTCTCATGGAAGCTGATATAAATGCCCATGGCTACTTTAAAATGGCACACAAGTCATATGCAAACTATTACATCTATTAAGAGACATCTCATTCTGCTTTACTTTTTCCTCTCTCTAGCTTCAATTCAGTAAGTAGATACATCATTGCCAGTTTGGTTTCTTCGCAGTTTTACACTTGAGGGTTGTACTGGCAGGTTTTGTGTGTCAACTTGACACAAGCTAGAGTCATCAGAGAAAGGAGCCTCAGCCGAGGGAAGGCCTCCATGAGATCCAGCTGTATGGCATTTTCTCATTTAGTGATCAGTGTGGGAGGTCTCAGTCCATGGTGGGTGGTGCCATCCCTGGGCCACTGGTCCTGGCTTCTGTAAGAAGGTGGGCTAAATAAGCCTTGTGAAACAAGCCAGTAAGCAGCACCCCTCCATGGCCTCTGCACCAGCTCCTGCCTCTAGGTCCCTGCCCTGTTTAAGTTGCTGTCCTGGCTTCCTTCTATTATGATATGAAAGTGTAAGCCAAATAAACTCTTACCTCCCCAACTTGCTTTTTGGTAATGGTTTTTCATTGCAGCAATAGAAACCCTAACCGTATTAAGGGTGAAATGGTTTCTTGGCCCTGAGTTTATTTTTCTTTTTCTTTTTTTATAATTACCAAGATTTCATAAATGTGAGAGACACTGTTCTCTGTCCAGTTTTAAAAACTAGATAAAATTAATATTTAAGGCATTGTTGTAAAAGTTGTTATCTCTTTCAGCAAGCATAAATCCAGTTCACAACTTCATCACCATATAAATCAAAATTATTTGATTCTCTTCTCTACCCCCACTCTCCAGTTTTATTCCTTCATTCTAAGACCCTTATTTCATTTTTTTTTTAAAGCCCCAGTGATGTTGCCCAAGTTCTTTCACATCTGGCCTCTGCTGCCCCCTGGGTGGCATTTTTATCTACGTGTGTTAAAGCGGCTTGTGCCAGACACACAAAGGTTAACAGGGCTCGGATAACACAGCTTAATGGGGTCAAATCAAGCTGATTCACGATCACTATGGAGAAGAATATTCTCCTGGGGGAAATACTTGTACTGAAAAATCCCATAAACCAAACCACTTGTTTATCTGTCATTCCCACAGAGATAGTAATGGAATTACTCCCGTAATTATCTTCATTAGTGTCAGGCATTATCTACAATTCATTCCTCTGCTCGAAGAGTATGTTTGTTTATTTGCTGATTTTTTTTCCCCTCCCCTCTCTGACTTGGCCGAGTGAAGAGTTTTGTATTTGTCAAGCGGCGTGCAGACATCTGCGCTGTGCGCCTCTGACATTCTCTCCCCTAAAGTAGAGATTGCTGCCTTTCAGATCCAGAACTCCTACGCCCACTCCCTGACATCTGCCCTTCATTACTTGGTTCCCGTGCGACCACGACGACAGATTGTCTATCCGCTGGAAAAGCTTGGCATAAACGCTCCATCAAAGGAGGTCTCCAAGGATCAGGTGGGTAGCAGGGCGGCAGGCAGAGAGGCACGGTGCCAGCTCCCGCGGGCTTGGCAGATGGGGTGGCAGCCCTGTCTTCACTGAGCAGGCTGCTTCTTAGTTACAGGGAACCTGGCGCTCATACCCTTACAGGCGGCGCCCTGCGAGGGCTCCCCGCAGCCTTGCCCTCAAGTGGTTATTTCACCATAAGCCTAAAACAGTAGCCACATCCTCCTTCAGAGGATTCAGCAGGGACACCCTGTGTGTTGTTGCTGGTCCTTAGACAAATGAGTGGCCTAGGGCCATCCGCACCCCCCAGCATATTTTATCTTTGTTCCCTGTCCTCAGAAGAATCCCCCTTCCAATTGATTGTTTGCTTTTAAGTCAGTCAGTGGTCTTCTTGCCATTAGGACAAAGCAGCCAGAGATATGTCATGTTGGAGGTGTTTAGTCTGAAGCTGGTGTTGTTTTTTTTTTTTTTTTTTTGATTTTTAATACTTGCATAAAAACTCCTGTGGGATGTCAAAATGAATAACAGGCTTGTTTATTTTACCCTCCTTGAGGTAAAAACTAGTCCTGGAAGGCCTTTATGACCGGACAAGAAAAGGGCCTAGTACCTGCATGTCAAAGTTCATGAATGTGAAGACACAGCCAGCTTTTGTGATTGTTGTAATTTAAATGGAAAATGGGACCAACATGTAGGCTCCCAGTGTTCTGGGTACTTTGAGTTTAAAAGCAAAATATCTTAGTGGCTAAGATTTGCTCTTCCTAAAAGCTAAAAAAAAGAGTAAAAGCTCAAACATTTCAAACATTAAATCCAGGAACTGTTCCTCAGAGTTGAGGGATCTCTTCACAGGGAACGTATGAATGAAGCCCCCAGCTCAGCTTCACACAGGGGTGGGGACTTCCCACTCCAGTCCAGAGGCCTCAGTTCTCTGGAACTGAGACTGCTTCAAGTCTGGCAGGATCCTTGTATTGGTAAAATAACAAAATTTATATTTATTTTGTAACAATTATGCATCTATATTTGAGGAGAGATTGAAAATGAACAGCAGTTTGGTTTTATTTATTTTTTGAAGTTTTTATTATGGAAGGTGGCGAGCAGATACAATCATATAGAACATGTTTCCTATCCCCACCCCCTGCCATGAGAGACCTTTCCCTTATTCTTTTTTCAGATTTCAGTCTGTCATAGTTTTAGCAAAATTAATTCCTGGAAAAGTAAGATTTAAAACGCAAAGACAGACAAAATCTAAGTTCAGTTATGTACTGTTAACTGTTGCAGACATAGAATTACTCTGTCAAATTACTAGAAACTTCCATGTGCTTAGTCTTCATAGACCAGTTCACACATGACTTCTTATTGTGAACCACAGCCTGAGGAGTGCGGAAATCTGAAGGGGCCTCCAAGTAAGCAGAGACCACACCTGAGGGTACAAGCTATGGGGTGGGGGTGGGGGCTCTGGGCAGGGCAAAGACAGCAGCTGGTGAGCCTGAAGGAGTGGTTTCCAAGGAGAAAAGAGGACATCTATGTTAGGATGAGTTGGTAAGACCGGATGGGACTTGTTAGTCAGTGTAGCGAAATAATGAGTTTTGACTGTTGGGCCTTGGTGTTTTGGTAGCTGAACCTCAGTAATCAGCTTCAGGAATAAGTTAGGCATAAGGACATAGCCATGTAAGCGAATGGGCCTTGACGGCAAGCAGAAATGTAATCTAATGGTTTAGTAAGGGAGAGGGCAGCGGGAAGGGTAGACCTGTTTACATCATGTTTGCAGTCCTGGGGCCCATTATAGAGTCCTAAAAACTCTCCATATACACAGCACCTGAAGACAGTCATTTTCTATTCTTGGCCAGTTGGTATCTTCCTTCTCCCCACTCGCTTCCCCTTCCCCCCAGCATCATCTGGAAGCAAACACCATGGGCAGATTCTTCGTATTAGCAGTCTATGGGCATGGTCTTAGTGTCAGGGTCCACTGCGCTCTGAAGGTGAGATATACAGGGGCCCACCAGCAGGACCAGGGCCCTCTTGCATTGGGACATCCTGGAAATGGGTCAGAGAAAGCAGCTGTATGCTGTATCTGTCTCAGAAACAGCTTCCACAATTCTGATTAGAAGCGTGTGCATGTGTGTGTGTGTGTGTGTGTGTGTGTGTGTGTTTGTATGTGATCTCACCAGATGATGCTTTGCAGTGTATGAACCAGATCCGGTAAAGATGACCGATGTCATACCTTTGCAACTGTTGCCTACACGCCTTCACGCAGACAGGGCTGGGCCTTTTGTGTTATTGGGGCTCCCATGACTTCAGCCAGCACATTCATGGAATGAGCTGGGGTGTTCAAGCTGTCGGGGAGGCATGCAGAGCTGTTGCACGGAGCATGAGCATATTGTTCCAAGCGTGCAAGACGCTCCTGCCTGTCCTCTGCCTGCCTCCGGGAACCTCTGGAACTGAGCCATGTTGAGATGAGCTGGAGCTCCAGGTGGAGAGAAAACATTTTGTTTCATTAAAAATGATCCTAGCATTACTTCTGTGGTTGGCGTGATTTGAAATCCTTGCTTACATGTAACAACCTCTCCCGTGCTCACGTCGGGATGTGTGACTCCTTCTCCTTCTAGAGCCCTGGCACATGTTGAGACACAAGGAAGACCTATAGTATAAACCTGGGTTCCAGGAAGAAAAGCCCTCAGTGGGCCGGTGAGAAAAACAATAGTGCAGATGTTTGCCTGTTGCACAGTCCTGGTCCTGTGGTATCTACAGCATTGGTGAATTCTGACGGTCTAGGAGCTGCATCTACCGTTACTGACCACATCCAATCTTGATGTGTATTTTAGTAAACTGAAGATTTAATAAGGGGATTGGGAAAGGTGATTGGTGGCATTTACCCTGTACAGAGTCTGGAGTTAGATCATCAGCTTTGCATAAAATGAAGAGCGGTGGGGTTTCAAGACCAATTGATCAGTATCTGGGCTGGGCCACAGCTCAGTGGAGGAACGCTTGTCTAGAGTGTGAAGGGTCTTCTCTTTGATCTCCAGCACTTCCTCAGACAAACACAGTAGCGACACTAAACTCGAGTCACAATTTTGAAAATGTAAAGATCCTATTCAAAGGATCAGCAACATTATAACCCACATAGAATGGAGCTAAATATTCAAAACTTGAGATGCTGATTTATAACATTTAAAGTTGTTTTTCCTCTTTTAAAAAATCATTTTAGATGAGTTCAACATTTTAAGCAATTGTCTGAGAAAAGTTGAGCCCAATATGGTTGTTTGGATGAATAATTTCAGTGTGGTCCAAGTACATCCCTCTCTGAGAAGAGAACTAGAATTCCTATGGCTGAACCATGCAGGGCAGACAGTCACCATTTCTCACAGAATTCCCTTTCCGCTGTAAGTCTCACATCCCCCTGCCTCCAGCAGCTTCCACACACACCCCCTGGTTCAGTTTCTCTCCAGCCACTTGCTTCTTATGCCTTTGACCATGCTTAGCGCATCTCCGAGTGGCCGTCCCCTTGCTTTCATCTAGGAAGCCGATCTTCAAGGGGACCGATCACTCCAGGCATGAGGAATCGGATAGACCGCGTTTCATCTCAGTGGGTTGCCAATTTGAATATGGCACAAGGCAGCCGTGACCGAGATTCATCTCTGCGTGGGTAGAGCAGTGGGCCCTCCTCTCCCCACCCTGAGGCCACGGAACTTCTGCCTGCTTTGGGTATGCACCTTCCCAGGCGCTTCTCCGAACGGACAGCTCACTTCAGAGCAGGCCATAGGAAAGCACCCAAATGCATTCATTTCCTCACACCTTCTAGAAGCTGGTTCCCAAGAGTCACAATAATATCTTTCTAGTTGAGCAGTAGGAATTCACAGAGAAGAGAGAAGGTGTTTCCTGGTCAAGATCATAATCTGCACGATAGGCCTGGAAGATTCCCATCCAGTTTGAATGCACCATCTTGGTCTATGCACCTATGTTCTGAGCTAGTGTCTGGGGACCTTATTAAATGGGTCATCATAGCTCATCATCATGCACACTGTGATCCTGAGAAATACTCGGATTTGCCCGAATTCTTTGTGCAGACAAACTAAAGGGTGGAGTGAGTTGCTTTTCTCTTACTTAGGAGATCTGTGGAGAAGCATTTGTTTTTCTTTCCTGCCTGCACCCTAGAGGGATTTTGAGTTGACTCTGTACTGTCACTACTCTTGGGGAAACTGTCAGTAGACTTACAGATTACATTACAGTATATTTATTTTCTGTTTATTTCTTTTATGTGTTTGGGTATTTTGCCTGCATGTAAGTCTCTGCACCATATGCATGCAGTACCCACGGAAACCAGAAAAGAGCGCTGGATCCCCTGGAGCTGGAGTTACAAACAGTTGTGAGCCTCCAAGTGGATGAGGTGCTGGGAGAACTGAGTCCAGGCCCTCTGTCAGAGCCATCTCCCCTGCCCCTTACTTAGAGTATTAATAGAGGTAGATGGGGGAGGGGGAGAATAGTCAAAGTGAGGACTCAATCCAGGATTGAACCTATGTCTGTAGAACTCCTGTGGTGTCTGTACTTCCTGTCCCAGGTCCTGCTTCCTCTTGGGGTATTTAAGTAGCAATGATTTATAATGATAAACTCCAGAAATTCACTATCTTTATTATTCACCAAAGTTCTTGATGGTCTATTCTAACTATTTTTTCTTCACCTTGATTTATGGTGGTCTTAGAATGGATGTATGATACCCTTCCCCTTCTGAGAAATCATACTTTCACAGCGATCAGCTCTGATGTTATCGACAGGCTGATGAAATCCAGACCAACTTCTTTGGAGGCCTCCATTTGGATTCTCTGTGTTTGTTTTCTCCACATCTCTCTTTGTCCTTCTACAAGGAAAATTGGCAGTGTTGCTAAGCTCCCCACCCCCACCCCCAGAGCTAAATGTTGGCCCGCCCTTTCCCGGTATGTGATCTCAAGAAGATGTCACTGGCTGGCATTCAGTTACCCTTTGAATTGCCCCTTTTCATCTGGGCTGTTCTTCCCCAGTCCAGCTATAATTACCATCTGATGGACGGTTACTGGATCCCGTTGCAAGTGGGCATCTGCTGCCTTGGGAAATTGCGTTATTCTCCCAGCACCTGCTAGGTTCTCCCCAGCGTCATTGTTTCCCAGGCCCTTCCTTAAACCTGGTAACGGTCACTGACAGTAGTCAGCCTTCCCTTGGTTGTAGTTGTGGTTGAAGTGTCTCGTGTGGTTTTTAAAACAAACCAAAATCCACAGTTCTCTAGTCTCTCCTGGGAAGATGATTCTAAAATTGTAAACTCAGCTTCGTCCACGTACTGTTGATGCCACCATGATGAGATCTCCTTGGCACAAAATCCACCCCTCTGTCACTACCAGGGTCTAGTTGGCGTTTTAAACCCAGTTCTCAACCATTCGCTAAATGTTCATGCTACCCCTGGGCAACATATTTCCTTCAAATGGTAGTGAACCCCTTCCCTCTAATTCCTCAATGGGCTCCATCTTTTCCTCAAATAACATTCTGTCCATGTCATTTTCCCCAAGTCTCTGACACTACCTCACTAAATATAGTGTGCAGCTTGTATGCCAGTGTCAGGATGGCTTGTGAACCGGCAGTTTGTCCTCGTGACTGCCACCAGTCTTTTCTCTTAGAAAGTGACAGCAGCCATCATTCTGTGGCTACTGTTTGCTGAGCTGTGGCTGAAAGCTTTGTATGAACTATCTTATGTAACTGTCACTTCGGCACTTACTGTTGTCACCCTCTTCCCCACAGAAGGGTGTGTGTGTGTCACAGTGGAGTCACTTGTCCAGTCCTTCCAGCTAGGCAGTTGCTTGCCCCAACTCTCGCTCTTAGTCGTGACCTGTAGACTTTATCAACTAATGTCTAAATCCAATGTCATGGCCCTTCTAGGAAATGGCACACAGAGAAGGACGACAGCTTGGCACTGACTTTTTATTTCCCTGACTTCTTTGACACCCATCCACTTCACCAAAACATAACAAACTTGGCGCCCCACCCCCACCCCCACCCCCACCAGAGAGCGTCCGCTCTTAGTGTCAACCCTGCACCAGCCTGACTCTGCCTGAGCGAGGCTCGGAGAGGCAGACATCTGGTACAGGTTGCCGTGCTAGGTCTGTTTTGAGACACCCATAGATTGAGGGGTCTCTAATTCTCTGTGTTGCATCAGCATGCTGTTACAAACCTTTCAGAATTATGGTGGCAGCTGCCATGAAAGGAGAAAAATATGATCCCATATGGTGGTTATATTACAAACTCCTCAAGATTTAGCTTTATATTGAATGGGGCTCAACAGTGTTCTTCGCCTATCATGGGAGTGCCTGGTGCTTTCCTTGGGGGAGCTGGTGGCACAACTGGCAAATGCTGGGTGATATCTATGAGTTGGGATGCAAGATGATAGAAAAGTGATGAGAATAGATTGTGAAATTGACTTCAGTGTCTCAGTAGCATCTTCTATGAATGCCAAATCTCATCCTCACTCTGTAGAATTAATGGTGCAAGACAATGTCCCTCTAACAAAACTTTACTATGACATAAATAATAAGAAGTTCAAGAAAGTAGATCTGTACACACACACACACACACACACACACACACACACACACACACATGTGTCTTGGTAAATTTCCCAGTTGCTATGATAAAATACTGTGACAAAGACAACTTAGGAAGGGTTTTTTTGTTTTGTTTTTTTGTTTTTGTTTTGTTTTGTCTTTTTTTCTTTTTTGTTATTTTGGTCACAGTTCCTTCATGGTGGGGAAGTCACAGCCCAAGGAACTGTAGGCAGCTTCATTTGCAGACAAGAAATAAGAGTAATAAATGCTGATGTTCAACTTATTTTCTCCTTTTTATTCAGTCCAGGATCCCAGCCAAGGGAATGGTGCCACCCAGAGAGAGTAGATCTCCCCACTTCAATTAATCTAACCAAGAAAGTCCTTTGGCCATGTCTAGAGTCTGTCTCCCACACTGATAACTGAGACCCATCATCATTAATACTGTACAAGCCACAGTTTTGTGGCTTAGTAAACTCACGGAGTGATGAAACCATCCCTACTGCCTACATTTTTAGTATTTTTTTCTCTTACCCTTGCTTCCTACTCTGAGACTTTGACAACCACAGGTCTACTTTATCTCTTGAACTTGTCTAATCTGGACACTTCATACAACATGTAGTATTTTGTAAGCAGCTTCTTTCACTTAGCCTGTACTCAGAGTACAACCATGTGGTAGTGTTTGTGCTTTATCTTTTTATTGCTAAATATTATATTGTGTGGGTAATGATACAGTCTATTTAATCCCTCACTGTAAACTTGAATTGTGCTCACCTTTTGGCTATGTGAATAATTATGCTATAAAAATTCTCTCTCTCTCTCTCTCTCTCTCTCTCTCTCTCTCTCTCTCTCTCTCTCTCTATCTGTGTGTGTGTGTGTGTTTACATTTCTTTTGACTGTATAACCTAGAAGTGGAATTGCTAGGTCTTCCCAGAGAAGCATAGATATTGTTAAATACAGTTTCTCCTGCTTTTACATGCCCTGCTCAGCCAGACATGGGCTTCTTTTGAAGCAGTGTTTAGGGGAGATGGGGCTGCAGATGCTCATCTGAACCTGAGGGAAGATAGTGGTGAACTCTGTCTCAACGTTGCCTGTGAGTCCTTTGTTCCAGTCTATCTCCAGTGGTGGTGTTGCTAAATTTCGCAACAGGACCCTTCACCCCTACCCCGGAGGCTTTCCTGGATGCTGATTGGGTTTTTGTCACAACCCCTGCCATGTGGGAGAAGGCATCCTGCTTCCCACAGAGCTAGCCTGCGTAACACAGAGATTCCAGAAGTCCCCGGCTACTAACACATCAGGCTGCTTGCCACAGAGCAATGGAAGGTGGCAGCTGAGAGAGGCTCCAATGGTCCCAGGCTTCCAGGCTGGAGCTGGTCTTCATGGCCCAGTAGCTTCTTTAGAATTTGCCTTTGGGGAAGAAAAGGTTGGCGGTGCCCACAGGTGGCGTGGCTCTGGTATTTTACAATACTTGGTCCAGTCAAATGACAGCTGCCGGTGCTGACTAGAGACATTATATATTCCTCCTGGATTATAAATAGAATATCACGACAAAGTCAGCCCAGATTTATGGTAGGAAAAATTAGACAGAGTCAGCACTATATTCACCCATTCTATAGACAGGCCACCTTTGTAGATATTGTGTCATGTAGGGGCTGTGGAGATGGGTCAGTCAGTAAAGTGCTTGCTTGCAAGCATGAGGACCTAAGTTCAGTCCTCAGAGCCCCCACAGAAAGCCAGGTGTGGTGGTGTGTGCTTGTAATCCCAACACTAGGGAGGTAGAGACAGATTTCTGGGGGCTTGCTGCCTGGGGAGTCTGGCCTAATTGTTGAGTCCCAGGGTCCAATGGGAAAACAAAACAAAACAAGGTGAAATGGTGCCAGAGGATTGACACCTGAGGGTCACACGTGACTTCCACATGCACGCGTGCTCCTGCTCCCCCATCATGAGCCATTGTAAATGTGCAATGTCCACCCACCACCATTGTGTGTGTGTGTGTGCACATGTGTGTGTGTGTGTGTGTGTGTGTGTGTCTAGTTAGATCATTTTCAATGAAAAATGCCCCAGATGAGTGTGGTGTCTCGCTCAGTTCTTTGAAAACCGCCCTCTCTTGGAGCTGCTGCCGCTGTCTTCCTGTGCCACCTCGTACCCTGATCCAGCTAGGCGGTCCTCCATTGGCGGGACCTGATCCAGCTAGGCGGTCCTCCATTGGCGGGACCTGATCCAGCTAGGCGATCCTCCATTGGCGGGACCTGATCTAGCTAGGCGGTCCTCCATTGGTGGGACCTGATCCTGGTACCCTGATAAAGGAACACTGCTTCTTCCATGGGACTCCATGCGTCTATGAGGTTGTCTCCCCCTCACACAAGTTTGAGCAGGAAGCCTGAGGTGAGGGGAGGTGGGGAACGAAGCGAGGAGCTCTCAGGACTGTGGGAGCCACCACAAGGCCACCTGCTCTTGTTTCTCTTGACTCACTGTCCACTCACTGTCCGTGACTTTGCTGGTCAGTCTTAGCTCATTAAAGCTCCGTGGGCCACTCCAGCTCACAACACATGATTGTAATCCTATAAAACGTCCAATTTTGTCTTATGTAATGACAGAAACTCGATTTCCATGCAAAGGTCAGCCAGCCTCCCCGCCTTGCGGCTGAAGCCAGAGACCAGGGAGGCTCCTCTATTTTACCCGGCCCCTTCCCACATTAACACTTAACTGGCAGTTTTATTCTTATTGTTTTTAAAAGCCGGCCAGTTTCTTCCTCTCTAGGAATTTAGGAATATTTCTGACTTTTCTGAAAATGGTCCCGGGAGAGGGAGGAACTCGGAGACCTCCAAGACTACTCTCCACGTGTCCTGCCCCAGGGCAGTCCTGGCTGCGTGGGTAGGACTCCTCTCTCCCTGGGGTTCTGGTGGGGTTTCCTCGGAGACCTCTCCAGCACTGGGACCAGCATACATGTATTCCCAGGGAGTTTATTGGCAGCTAAGCCATCTCTGCTCCTTGATGCAGTGTTGCCATTAAGGACCCAGGTCAAGGCTCATCCTTCTGGGGACTGGCAGATTCCACCAGTACAGGCTGCAGGCTGGCCTATCACACCCTTCTCTTGGAGTTTTCACTACAGGGTCCATAGGTGAAGCTTCTGTGATTTGAGGCTAAGACAGGGCCATCCCACCTCTTCTCTGCATGATGGAGGCGGGGCTCTCCGGACATAGAGCAAGGCAGTATTAAGGAACTCTCCAGAAGGCCACCAGAAGATTTTATATCTCTCCTTTGACACATATATGTGTGAATGTGTATTTATATACATATATTTGTTGTGTATGTATGTGTGAGTATATGTCACATGTGTGCACATGCCTGCAAAGGCTAAACGAGGGCATTGGCATCTCTGGAACAGGATTTAGGGGCAATTGTGAGCCATCTGATGTAGGCACGACCATCTCAAGCCTCTTGAGAGTAGCAAGTGCTCCTAACTGCTGAGGTTTGCCTCCAGCACCCCTCCTCTGACAGTGTTATGTTGAGTGAGAGCTTTAAATGCCATTTGGTTGTACATTAGACTCCTCATTTTTTCTTGGATTTTTTTTTTTTTTTGAATTGGGGCAGTGTCCCACACTATGGATAAATCTAGCCTAGATCTTACTATGTAACCCACACTGGCTTCAAAGTCATGGCAATCCTCCTGCTTCAGCTTCCTTTCCTCCTCCCAACTATTGTAACCACTACATTCTCTGTCACTCAGAGCCTCACGTGTTTGTCAGGTTCTTACCACGGAACCACCCTCTCAGCCCTGATTCTGGTTTGGGTGGAGGGGCGGTTCTGAGGAATGAGCCACTGTGTTGAAGCTTCAGCGGCCCGAGTTGACGTCTCTGTGATGCTACACTGACACAAGGACCCATGGCTCATCATCGTGAGCAGTTCCCTTACATTGGCCATTGAAGCTTTTGATTCATATTTTCATCAACAATGTTACTATGTCCATCTTCGTTGCCTTAGAGCACATTTGGGAGGATTTCTTTTGAGTCAATGGCAGGAAATGATATTAATAGATCAAAGGTGAAGCTGCCATCTTTTAAATGAAAAGTCATTTGGGGATTGAAAATGAAAACTTGAAATTCCTGACTTCGAAGGAACATTCCCCTTGCTGGTGTGATGCTGTCTCTGAGTAGACGGTCACTGCACGGACAGTGCTGCCTTGTGATGCCAGACCGAGGTTTGCGGGGCAGGTGGACATCACGGATAGTCTTCCATCTTCCCATTTTCCCCTAACTCAGCAGCCCCCAGGGGTCTGACCCACTCAATAGCAAATGATTTTTTGTCCGTAGGCACATCTATTTGAAAGTACAATACATCTCCCTTTTAGGATCTCATGGAAATAATTTTGCATGTTATAACTTGTTAATAAATTCTACTAGAAAAAAGGAGGGGCGTATAAAGGCACAGGAAAAAACCACCCCAGAAGCTGCACAGGCTTATGGTCGAATTGAGCTCACGTGGATCAGGAGGCTTCTGCAGCTCAGTGGTTTCCACGAAATCAGCCCAAGGGCACACATTATCGTTACTGACACACTCGACAAATCTTGAGGGAGAATAGTACCCGAGCATCACAGGCAGAAGCTTAAATGGGCCTTAGGAAGGGGCCTGAGACATGGTCCCCAGCCCAGGACGACCTCTAAGGTCCTGGCTCACATTCCACTAGGTGTCTCCTCAACACAGAGAGCTTAAAGCTCTCAGTGTTCAAGTCTCGAGCTGCCACCATTCTCTGGAACATTAATCATTACTCAGACCATTTTCCTCAAGATGACAGATGCCATGATTGTTCCTCTAACCACCCCAAGGAAGAAGAAGACAGAAGGGATCACGTGAAACAGGGCTGGGGAAACAGAATAAACACGTTATGGAAATAACATGGGAGTCATAAAGGGTTTTTATTGCTACTTGTTGGACTATTGAACACGACTTGGCCATAGCACAGCAGACATGAGCCACACCCATTCAAGTGAAACTTGGGGTCATAAACTTAAATCGTACACTGTGCCATTGCTCCTACTTCCTGGGCCGCTTGATCCCTGCTCCGTGTCATTAACATTATCACCATGGTAGCCACTGCATGTTTAGCCAGAAGGAGCTGCTTCCCAGAAACATGCGACAGACAGCCCCCTCTGGTCACCTTAGCAAAGTTCCACTCACCAGACCTACCCTCATTTCCGTCACTACTCACTGGTCCTCAGGCTGGTGATTTCACGGAGCCAGAATGAATGGTTACTTTCAAAATGGAATCAGGCATTTTCTGTGATAAACCACCAATGGTCAGGTAGTAAATGCAGAGTTATATTCTATGGATGGATAATTGTTTCCTAGACAGACAGGACCAATCAATCCCCATACACTGAGTGTTTGGGTACTCTTGTTATATGCCCACCCCACCCCTTCTGTGACTCCAGTGACTCATCACTCTTACCGTGTCATCAAGAAGATGGGCAGAACAGAGACTGGCACGTGCCCCTGATGTTTCCCATTGCCTCCTCTAACCCAGGCAACCGTCTTCTCAGCACGTGGAGTACCTCCCGTGATCTGTGGGTTCTGCTCTATGACGACTGTGTGCTGCCTGATACCCAAGAGGCTTGAACACTCTCTAAACAGAGCACTCTCTGAGCCGGTAGAGTTTCTGGTCCCCCCCCCCCCCAAACATGAAAAGATAGAACTCCAGGAGACAAACTGCCCTGTCTTCTCTTTCCTTAATGGTTTATCTCTTAAAACCTACTCCATTGGATCCCAGATTCCAAAAGAGACTCAGGCCTCTGCAGCATCATAGGCTCTCTGGGAGTTTTGCATTTTTTTCTGTCTGCTCTCTCAACGTGCAAAGGACAGTCACACCCAAGCTTGGCCCTCTAGGAGTGTTTGCATCCTTCCTGTGAAGTGCATCTCCGTGCCATCTGCCCAGAGTGTAGTGGGTGGAATTCTGTGACTGCTCCTGCCATCCTCACCCAAGCTCTCCCCAAGCCAGGTTGCTCTACCATAAGTCATCCGGGTTTGTCCCTCCCTAAGCCCCCATGACCTGTTTTTTGTCCTCGACTCCGATACACTCTACTTTGTACCTGCCCTTCATGTCAGAGGGAAACATGAACCTGGCATCCTCAGCTCACTTAGACCGGAGTCCCACATGACCTGGAGGGACAGACTCTTTTGCCCACACAGTGGTCCAGCTAGGAGGCCTAGAATTGGGAAATTCATTGATGTCTTTTATTCTGTCACTGTTCATTGGGTGCTGACCGAATGGTGGGCCCTGCCCTGTGCACTGATGATGTAACACTAAGAACCTAGCAAATCCGCGCCACTCAGAGTATGTGTCCAGTGGGGGAAGCGAGCAGGAAACCAGCAGACATATGTTTGTTCATACAGCGTGTCAGGAACACCAGGTGCATCAAGAAGAAAGCCAAGGGAAGTGGAGGCAGGTAAAATATCTCTGTAGTGTACTGTATGGTGAAGCCCCACCCAAATCCTAACATTCAGGAAGCTGAGACTAGAGGATTACTATTTCAAATCCAACCTTGGCTACACAGGAATGTTCTGTTCCCAACAAACAAGCAAACAACAAACAACAAACAAACAAACAAAAACCTCACCCCCACCCCCACACCTCTGCTCATCATCATTTCAAAAGAGCCTGCATCCTTGGGGCAGACACAGGGGTGGTAGCTCCAAGAAACAGATGCAGTCCTTCGCTGGCCCCTCGTGCAGTCACATTTCCACACACCCCATAAGTGCAGCATCAACGCTGCATGAGGAATTTTAAAAGAACTTCATTCACAAAACCCATTAGATGCAGCAATTCCAATGCATCCTCTTCTCCATGTGTTTTTGTCTGTCTGTGAGGTGTATTTGTGTGTGTGTGTGTGTGTACCTGAATGAGAAAATGCATGTGCACATGTGTACACATGCCTTGGAAGCCAGAGAGATGTACATTGTCTTCATCAATTTTCCCCCACCTTATTATTTTTGTTTATTTTCGTGTATATGGGTAGTTTTTTTCTGAGTGTATGTATGTCTGTGTGCCATGTGTATGTCTGATGTCCACAGAGGCCAGAAGAAAGCAACAGATCCCCTATGACTGAAGTTATATGCAATTGCGAGCTCCGTATGGGTCCTGGGAATTGAACCCGTGTCCTCTGGAAGAAGAGCTAGTGCTCTTAACCTCAAACCCATTTACCTTATTATTGAGACAGAGCCTCTCACTGAACCTGGAGCTTGCCAGCTCAGCCAGAGTGGCTGGCCACAAGTCCCAGGATCCTCCTGTCTGTCACAGTCCTGAGATTACAGGTACCCTCTGCCTTGGCTGGTTTTGTATGTAGCTTCTAGTGATACAAACTCAGGTCCTCGTGATTATATTGCATGCATTTTACCCACTGAGCTATCTCCAAGTCCCTCTAATACATTCTTAAAGCAAACCCATTATCTTTCCAACCCTCCATGGCTTGCTCAAAGTATAGCTACTCCTATATAAATATATAGATATAGAGATAAGATCACAAGACCTCTCAAAAATACAACTTATTTTTTTTTCACAGTAGGCAGGGGTGGGTTAAGCCAGTGGGCTCAGATAAGAATTTAAATTTTCAGGTGTCCAGATACTTGGAAAAGCATAAATATCTTATCTCCATGGCAACTGGCTGCCCAGGAATTCCTAGGGAAGATATTGTATCTGCTGAAGAAAAGAAAATTGACAAAGTAACTGCCATTTTGAAGGCTCTACTTGACAGATGTGCAGAGTATAGAAATCTATGTATTATTGAATAATTCTTTTTAATATGCCCAAGAAAAAGCAATTTGTAAGCCTGTTTACATTGTCACCATCTGGGTGCATTCTGTCACCCATCTGTTTCCTGCAATTATGTAATTATCAATATAAGGAAAGAATAGGTGATATAATTAACAAGAAAAACTGGTCCACACTGGAGAGAAAAAAAATGGCATGCATCTGCTGAACGGCTTTTTGTTTCTTGTTCTTCATTGTTAAACTGTTCTCCCCCGCCCAGCACCCTTCAGGAGAGTTGTTTTTGCCACGGCGTGTGATTCATTCTCTCTCTCTCTCTCTCTCTCTCTCTCTCTCTCTCTCTCTCTCTCTCTCACACACACACACACACACACACACACACACACACTTATGCAGAAAGCAGATTTTAAAAGTACTTAGGGCGCCAGTACCACTGTGAAGGACACGTCAGAAGCCTCCTTGGTGTCGCGTGTGATTCTTCCCCACTGGGACAGACCTGATAGTCATTTCCAGAAACTATAGCATGAACAGCTAGAGGTCTAGGAAAGTTGTAAATTAATTAGTGGCAGATGGGAGGGAAGGGTGAGTGTGTGGCCTCTCATGGAACATTTGTTAGAAAACAGCTTTGGAAAAAAAAATTCCCATACTTAATGCCTTTGTTTCAATGGCAAGGCTTAAGCAGTATATGCCATTCTAAAATAGGCCAAAGAGTCCCAGTGGACTGAGTTAACGTCTACATAATGCCTCTAAAGTTCACCCTTAAAGAAGTTTCTTTGTGTCAGGGAGACTTGTGGGTACATGCATAGAACTCAGACCACTTGACTGTACAGAGAAGACCTCCTCCCTCAGTACCAAAGACAGCTGTGGAGGGATAGGAGCCACCCAACTCTAAATATCTTCTTCGTGGCTTCGAAGCAGCAGTAGATGGGTAGGTAGGTGTATCCATGAGAGAGCATATTCATCTCCCCATTCCTGTGATTCCCACCCTGACTCCAGCCCAACATAAGATGGACACTCCTTATAGAGGCTGCCCAACAGCACAAGAAGCCAGCATTGCAGATGCATGGTCTTGGCCAGGTCTTGGATTCCAACCCCAAGACACAGAAGAGGGGACCAGGTCCTGGGGCCATTTAAATGACAGTCACTATTCAAGGCGCAGCCAGGAATTCTCAAATTTTCCTCCGCTGATTTGAAATTCATTCAGGAACAGGACTCAGATCCAAATTTCCTGCTGGGTTTCCCAGAGCATCTTTCCCGACTTCCTCCTGGGCTGGGGTGGAGTCTACCTTTTGGGGTGTTTCTATCTTCTCCCTTTGTCTGGTGCACGTCTGATGGGTGATGAGAAAAATGAGAGGAAAATCCATGAGTTGCAGTGTTGGTGAAGGGAGGCCGCTTGTTGTTGCCCTAGCTTCTTATTGGTTAACTCTTACATTGCAGTCCCCTTTAAAATTTTACAGGCTCTTAAAGTAAACATCAGCCTTTATAAGACAGGATAGAGGCCTCCTATGAAGTCATGTCTTTATTTGAACCCAGGACTGTCTGTCTGTCCATCTGTCATCTGTCTATCTTTTTGCTGCCAGGCAATCACACTCACAGGAGGCCTTACCCCATGGCTTCTTTCTAGGGGACAATTTTCCACGTTGAGAATGGGCTAAGATTTCCTTCTAGAGCCCCATCTTCAGTGTGACCCTGGATAACACAATCTGCAGCCACCCTTTGCCAGCCAAAGGAAGAACTTCCCCAGGGCAGCCCTGGCTTTGCCCACCTTCCTTGTTCCACGTCCAGCAAGCAAAGTTCCCACCAATGTTTCTCTTTGTTCCTTTCAATCAAACACTATTATTCTTTGCTAACTCCTCCAAAGAGGCAGTATCCGCCCTCCTTCTAGCTGCATTTTTTTTCATTATTAACTTAGAGCAATGGCTACTCATAAGACAAACCTATAGAAGAAAATTACTGGCATGCTTGGGGACATATTTCTAAAGAAATAGGGATGGGGGCGGATGCAGCTCAGTTACTCAAGGGGTTTTGTTGCTTTTGACTTCATATTCGTTTCCTTAATCCAAAATTAAAGTCGTCTAATTGCAACCATAACTGATGAATTCATTAAGGTTTTTTTTTAAAGGGAAGCATACATTTAATCCCCAAAGAACCTTTCTTCTGCCATTTATGGTGTTGAAAAAAAAGGTTTAAACAATTACTCTTTTCCAACAAAACATTTCAGTTACAATGTTTAGTATTTAACAAAAGAGCATAAAGTAATTGTTCTCCACGAGAAAATCATTTTAAAGAGCTACTTACATATACATAGTCACGTTTCACCTAAAAAAATAGAAAATTTGAAAATCCTTGTATTCTATACTGAAACATATTAAAAATCATTAACGCTTAGACTGAATGGTTTCCATTCAACCCTCAAAAGTGGCATTAATATTTCAAGTGGTAACTGTTGCTCAAGATGCTATTGTGCCTGCGCGATAAATGTTTAATAATTTGGTAGTACACGCATGGCTTAAAATCCATTATTTATTGCACCTTTGCTCGCCTGGCAAAGGTGATGAGTTTAAAGCCCCAGCAGTCATGCAAACACATTTATATGAATCCAATGGCGGATAATAAATTTCCTTACTGTAAATGTCAGTGGGTTTCATGTGTTGCTGACATTACATCTTGTTTGGAAGCTGAAGGCTACACAGTTAGGGGACGCGCCAGATGGTGTCATTAGCACGGATGCTGGGACTGTTTACCACTGACATGCGTGTGAGAAATTAAAAGTACGTGACCTATCTTCACACCAACCCAAGTGGGATGTTAGCGGTGAGCGGGTGTTAATTACGGAACACTGTATCTGCCTCCTGCCATCCACTCCAAAGGATTGCAGGGGATTGAGAAAGGAAAAAAAAATGTGTTTGAGCAAAAGGAGGAGGATTTGTGTTTGATTTTTGTGTTTGCGACGTGAGGCGTCCAGAAAGTCCCACCTGCCATGGCATAGGCATTAACCCTCAAGAGCAGCCATCCGGCTCCCATCAGGACATCTCAGCACAGAGCAGCCTTTGTGCTAATTAATTATAGAACATTGTTATCACTGTTTGGTTTTGTTTTCAAAACTTTAGGTATATCAAACGCTTAACTTTGAGGGGGGCGGTTTCCACTAGTCATGCCATTGGTGGGTCTTAAATAATGTCAGAATCATCAGGAATTAATTGAAAGAACGAAGAAACAGGTGGGAATTTTTACAGCAGTCGCTTTCGTGCTGGGGACTCCTCATTTTGTAAGAATTAGCGGTGAGACTAAGGCCCTTCTCTTTCCTGATCCGATGTGAACTATCTGAACAGTTGAGTTGGCCCGGCACCTTCTGTTAAGATGAATCTCTCACTTGTGTTCCCAAGAGCCACCCCCATTTATTGTATTCCCCTCCCTTCCTGTTGAGGTTTCTGCTTAGCTGCCTGCCAAACCTCTCTTTTCATTTAAATTTAAAAGGAAGGTGGATTTGTCTTATTCCTCGCTCCACGTTTTTCACGTGAACCAAGAGGCAATTCCATTGATTCCGACCAAATTCCTTTGAACTTCATTTGTAGCCTTAGCATACTCCGTAGGAGTTTTCCAGAAAAGCCCATTCTTTGACAACACCCGTTGTACATTGCTCATACAGTAGCCCCAGTGAGCCTTTTGGTATGCAAGTCACGTGGAAGAGAATCCAAACCATTGTTTGCACTGAGATGAAAGAAGGAACCCTGATTTCTTGAAACAGAATTGGAGATACAGTTGGATATCAACAGAAACACCGAGGCTGATTGAAAAGAAACAATCACTGTGCAGAGGCACACACTAGATCTTAAACTCAGTCACGTGGGGTAGCCTGTTCATTGGGCTGGCGAGTGTGTGTTGGAACACATCCAGGAGCAAACCTAAAGAAAATGCTGAAGTATAGCAAGATTCAAAACAAAACAAAACCAGCTGGGACAGCATTCGCTTCAACAGAAATTCTAAGTGAAGGAGCTGTTCTCCAGGGCTGTCATTTTCCTAGCTGATCCCCTGGGCCTGAACCCAGCAGCGCAGGGCTGCTCACCCAGCTCACCCAGCTTGCATCAGACAGCTCATTTTTTGCAGGAATAAGAGTTTTCCTTTCACTCCAGGGTCAGAGATATGCCAAATACTGGCTAGTGGGAGGCGGAGAAGCACACCCAGTTGGCCCTCAGCCTCTCCTCCCTCCTTCTGCCTTAACCCCTGCTCCTTTCCTCCCTGTGGTTACTTCCTGCATTTCCAAACATGCTGATTCTGCTTCCCATTCCGTACCTCATCTGTAAACCTATGCATAGAGACTAACTGACCTGCGTGTCAGTGTTCAGCCTTGGTCTGGCTTTTCCCTTCCACCCAGCGAGTTCTTGACTTTGTCTGCCTGCAAATATTCTTTTGGGATTTTTGGAAATCCAGCTCAGCTGTCACTTTCTCTGGGAATCCTTCCCTGACTTTTCCTGCCACCCTGGGCCACCTGACTCCAGGGCTTCACAGCTGAGTCCAGAACTGCATCCAGAGCATGGTCTGCCTAATCGGCAGGTCCACAGTCCCAGGAGCTAAATGAGCATTTGTTCCTGTAATCCTGTGCAATTTCAAGTCATTCATTACACAGCAGTAGCTTCCCGATACACTGCCCCTCCCCCATATACTCCGTCCTCACCTCATACAGCAAAAGCTATGCCTCATTCACAGTTCAGCTCTTAGGCCAGTGCGTACTATGTGCAGATGCTGTAGTTAGCTGATGGGTTAAGATTCACGCTAACAGTTTGGTGATAAAGTCTTTGAAGATGTTTTTCACACGGCCACATATGCAGTCCACATTTGGTGTGGGAGGTCCTTCTGTCTATGTGTTGCTTTTATCGGTTAATGAATAAAGAACTGCTTTGAGCCTACGGCAGGGAAGAACAGAACTAGGTGGGGAAAGCTAGGCTGTATGCTGGGAGGAAGAAGGGCAGAGTCAGAGAGATGCCATGGAACCACCGCTGGAGATAGATGCGCTGAAACTTTAGCCAGTAAGCCACAGCCTTGTGGCGATACTCAGATTACTAGCAATGGGTTAAAATAAGATGTAAGAGTTAGCCAGTAAGAAATTAGAGCTAATGGGGCAAGCAGTGGTTTAATTAATACAGTTTCTGTGTGATTGTTTTGGTTCTAGGTGGCCGGGGAACCAACAAGCACCCTCCTACTATAGCTTCATATGTATTCGCCATTCCACTGCCAAGTTGGCTTTGTTGCTAGCTCTGACAAAAGCAGGCCCCAAAAGGAGTCACTTACATTAACATTTCAAAGTATCAAACAAAGACCTAGGTTGCTTGTTTTTAAGTTCCAACCTTTTGAAAAGTTGAGAGATGATAGCTAACTCCCATTGAGATGACAGGATTTTGCCTCCATCTCTATAAAGGTAGTAATTTTGAAAAGATGAATTTCAGGCCCATTCCCAACCACCGAGGACACAAGAAGGACTGGAGGGTGATGTCAGCCACCAGCAGTCAGTGGCTTAGTCAGCCCTGCCTCCCTGATGAAGCAGCCTTAGAAACCCAAGTGTTTAGAAGCCAAGTGTCTTGGAGCAACCTCCATAGGGGGATGTGGGGCATGCAGAAGATGCTGGAGGAGCCCGTGGAAGCCTCGAGACCCTTGTCGTGCTCAGTGTGTCTGGCCAGGTCTGCGTTCTGCCATTTTATGGTAAACTCATGGCCTGGTAGACAAAGCGTTTCTCTTAAGTTCTCTGAGCCCCCTCGGAAGGGCCGTGGGACTCTGTCTCCGAACTCGAGGCCACTCAGGTGGTGAGTTCCTTGGTATGGTTGACAGTGCGTGTGTTTGGAGTCAAGGATTCTGTGTGAGAGAAAGGGCGGGGAGATGAGGTTTGCAGAGGCAGACTAGCTGTTTTTCCCCTGATTTGAGTGAGCTGTAGATGGAGGGAAAACATTTACTCCTCGATACCCATACACACATGTCATCATTTTGGAAGAGCACCGTTTAATGGGAAGAATGCCTTCAGTCTCTTTTGAAGTTGTTTCTAACTTTGAAGGCCACATTCTCGTTTGAAGTGCTAACATGGGTAGCTGTTCCGTAGGCATATGGACTTGAGAATGATTAGGGAGCCACACGCTAAGTCAGCAAGTTTTTGTTTTTTAAGAGGTGTACCTGGGAGCAGGGGAGATGGGTCTGCAGATAAAGGCTCTTGTGTGAGCCTGACTGTTACACATGTGCTGTGGCAGGTGTGCATTTGCACGCATACACACACACACACACACACACATATATACACACAGAGACGCGTACGCACACAGACACGTACACACTCAAATGCACAGAGGGATGAGTTGAAAATGTTTTAATTATAGTGTTTTATAAACAAGTAGCTTGAGATACATATAGAATACAGCAGCAAAGCCGTAGGTGGCACTTTTAGGATGATACAAATCCAATGCTGGGCTTTGTAAGAGGCTTTCCTGCCATGGCTCCACCTCATTGCTGCCTTTCACGGTGTGCTACTTCCAGCAAAGCCATTTCTCCAGTTTGTGGCTGGCATCGGTGATGGTGAGATCAAGCATTCCCAGCATCCAACACTCCCCAGACCCGCATCTGCGGGAGTGCTGGGATGGCTCACAGGACATTGGTACACCCCTGACACTGAGGCAGGAGAGAGGAAACCGGAGCTGCTCAGGATCATCCTGACGCAGATGCTAACATGCTGCGCAGTGGGGGTTGATGGCTTTGAGCACTGTCTAGAAGCCAACAGCGAGTCTCCTTTGCAAGTGTTTGTGTATTGTACAAAAACCTGTCGTGTTTTTAACAGCTATATGAGTTACTTGGTCAGGGTGCTATTTAATTTTAAAAAGTGAATTAACCCCTAATCATATCAAGTCCAAGACATCATCCATCTGCAAGATACAACTTTATTTCATGTGCCATGCGGGAAAAAAAAAAAAAAACGTGGCCAATTAAACCATGACACAACGTCTGAACGCAAGTCCAGAACAGCAGGCGTATCAGACATGGAAGCCCTGGCTTGAAATTCCTCTCGTCTCTTCCCAGACGAGAGGCTATTTACATTTCCTTTAAATGCAGTATTTTGGGGGTGATGGGGAGACTATTCTACATAAGTTTCAGTAACAAAGCATAGCACAACTTCATCTACTTTTGAGTATCACCTTTTATTTTGCTCGTAAAAACACACTCAGTAGCTGCACTGCAAGAAAATGTGGAATGACCTCCATTCTTCTGATATGCAATATTTGCTTCATTGATAGCAAAACTGTAGCCTGCTCAGTCTCTGGCCTTTATGGAAATACAACATTTGTTTGTTTCAATGTCTAAACATGCTACACTCCTTGAGAAGACATTATCAGAAGCCACTAAGCTCAAAATACTGTATACCTAGCACACAGCTTTTGTGAAGTGGTAACTGAAATTGCCCTCGAACAAATGAAGATGACCATGCCACCATGGCTGCCTGTGGCACTGTGATTGTCAGGTGACACTGATTGCAGGGCTGATCTCAGGAATGTTAACTTTGAAAACACGTGTAAGCTGGAACTGACGAAACCACCGCAGCTGCTCCATCCAACTCTCAAAACACAGTTTTCTGATAGAAAATGGATACAGATCATCCAGTCAATAAACAAACAAATGAATAGAGCAAGCTGTTCTTAAAATAGAAACAGGCTGGGCGGTGGTGGCGCACACCTTTAATCCCAGCACTCGGGAGGCAGAAACAGGCAAATCTCTGTGAGTTCGAGTCCAGCCTGGTCTACAAGAGCTAGTTCCAGAACAGGCACCAAAGTTACACAGAGAAACCCTGTCTCAAACAAAACAAAATAAAACAAAAAACAGAAACAGAAATGGCCAATAAAAATAAGAAAAAAAAATATTCAACAGCCTTAGCCATCAGGGGGATGCAAAAATCAAACTTCTTGGAAACTTCCTCTGCCCAGTCAGAATGGCTACAGATGACAAATGTCAACAACTCCTAGTGGGGCTGCGGAGACAGGAGGACCGTTAGTTACGGCTGGTGAGAACGCAAACTGGTTTGGTCACTATTCCTCAGAAACCTGAAAATAGAACTACCATGCTATCCACCACTGCAGTCCTGGGCATACAGCCAAAGAAATCGACGTGAGCACACTACAGAGGTACTTACACACCCGTGTTTACTGCACACCATGCACAACAGCTCAGTTACGGAGCCAGCGTAGACACTCATCCACAGATAGGATGGATAAAGAAAACGTGGTGTGTAAACACACGGAGCTCAGCTCAGGTGCAAAGAAGGATTAAATTATGTCATCTGCAGGAAAAAGAAGGGAATTGGAGATTTTCGTGTGAAACAACACAAAACAGACCCACCTATCACTTGTTTTCCAGGTGGAACCTATGTGATGCACACATAAATAGGATGCTACAGAGAGGATAGACCGTGTGGGGCAGAAGGTGTCTAAAGGGAAGGCAAACAAGAGAGGATAGTGAGAGAGGGCAAAAAGGCAAACATCACGTTCTCTGTCATACAAGGAACCCAGATTTATATGTATTTATGTATACATACACTTGACATGAAACAGAGAGGGACTTTGTGGGGAAGGAGGGTGGGGATCAGCAGGAATGGGGAACAAGGGAGGGTGTTGGGAGAGCAAATCTGAACAATGATATATATGTGTGTGTGTGTATANCCCCTTATTTTGTACACTTAGAAAAACATTTAAAAATAAATAAATAGAATATCGGGAAGCCTAAAGGAAAGACTGGCTACAAGTCAAGTTGGCAAAAACGATGATAATGGACAAGAACTAAGGGTGTAAGAAGGGCTGGGGCAGGTGGAATAGATAAGAAAAGAGTGAAAGCTGAAAGTGATTCATTAGAAAAACCTAAGGGACTTTAGTAAAGACTACAGTTGCCTCGCCACACCCTACCCTCTATACCCACTCCCTCCCCCAGCCTTAGTAATACCATGGCAACCATATACCAGGTAACGGTGCTGCCTGGGATGAGAATACGATGTGTGGGTCTCCAGCATCCACCTGGGCCCTACGTAGAGACAGAAGTCATGCAATAAGAGAGAAAGTTGTACAGAGACAAACCTGTGTCTCTGATCAGTTCGTGGTCCTGCCTCCATAGAGCCCGGGGCTGCATGCTTTCAGATTTCCACTCTGCATAAGTGATAAATCATCCTCCATCCTCTCTAGGCTGTTTGGAGTTAGGTTTGTGTGTTATGTGATTCGTAGCGAAACTGTAATGGGTACAGGAATCTTTCTTCAGCAAGGATGCATACTGTCCATGAGAATCGCACAAAAATCCATTGAGCTCCCACTCCTTGCTGGAATAATGTGAAGACTGGAAAGGAATTGGAGGTGTGATAGTTCCTTAAATGAGAGGTAATGGGTAATGTGACTAGTATTTTGCAGAGGTAATAATAGTGGGAGGTCCCCTTCATGAATATTTAATGAGAGCTGTGGATTGACCGTGAAATGTTCTTGCACAGTCTCCTGGGTTTGAACACTTGACCCCAAGCTGGGACAGTTGTTGCAGAGGAAGTTGTGGGGCCATTAAGAGGTGGGACAGAGCTTCATCCTCCTTCCTCCGCCTCCTTCAGCAAATCCTACCAGCGTGCGCCACCACAACTGGCTTGCATTACCACAACCCAGAGAGCTGGCTCAACGGTTAAGAGCACTACCGCTCTTCCAAAGGAATTGAACTCAAAAGCTCAATCACAAGGTGGCTAACAACCATCTGTAATGAGATCTGGTGCCCTCTTGAGGAAGAAACCTGGTCAGTCGTCCTCATCAAACTAGACCATGAAACCCAAAATGGACAAGTTCAACAGAACCGCCATATACGGGCTGCCCATGCCTGCCTCAGCATTGCCAGGGCATAAATTTCATTCGGTTCACAGAGCTTCATGGGTTCTAACTTGGCCAGGTTCTAGCTCAAGCTTTCTCTAGAGTATAACCAGCTCCTGCTACCGCCCAGTGAGCTGTTTTCAATGCCATGCCTGCCCTGACAGGATGAACTGTATACTCTGCACCCTGAGTCAACATAAGTTCTCTTCCCCCTATGTAGTTTTGGTCAGGCATTCAGTGGGCACTTCGATGTGCCTGCTACGGGGGAGGGGGAACGGCAACGAGCAAACCCTGCAATGACTGAGGTCAATTCTTGGCCCAGGTATTACAGTTTCACGTGTGCTCTCCCCTGTCAATCAGGAAGCCTGATTGAGAGGATCCCTGGGTCACCGTTGCCCTCAAAAGATATTCATAGAACTGTTTGCCTTTTTAAATGAAACCTCCATGCTGCAGAATTGTTTGGAGCCTCGCCAACCAAGAGAAAAATTAAGAGAATGCTTCGCAACATTGTCCCCACAGATTTCCTATGCTCCGCCAGACTAAGGTGTTGGCATTCGTATCTGCCTGCGAATTTTTAAGGATAATCTTACACGAGTGACCTTGTGGAACTGCCTGTTGTGCCTGTGGAAGGCACTTCCGTTGATTGCTTCTAAGTGGCCACACAACCGCCTTTTATTTATTTGGTGAAGACTGTAATACTTCCCCCTAAAGAGGTCACACTCATGAACCGTGAACTTTGAAACGTACACTGACATTTTCAGCACCGTCAATCTGTCACCGTTTGTTATATTCAATTTATGAGAGCAGAGGATTTCTCAACGACAAGACAGCGACTCGGGAAGCACAGGAAGGGGAAACCGCATGTGCAAAGTAAACGCAGGCTGGTTAGGGCTTTCAGAAGTCTCCTTCTTCGTGGGTTAGGCTCTGCATCCTCCACTTTGTGCGTGGACTGAGGTCCCTTTGAAGTCTCAGAAGCTTTCTGTAACACAAAGCTGCATCCATACGGGCAGGAGCTGAAAGCTGAGCTTTTTGTTTTGCCCTTTAAAAATGTGTGTTTCGGAGATTTGCCTTTCATACGGCAGTGTGGAGAGATGAGCAATTTTACCTTGTGTAACATCTGTACCTGCAAAGTGCCCAGTGCTTGAAGACTTTTTTTTTTAAATGAATAGTTTACATGTCTTCCTGCTGAGGAAGCAGGGACGAGTAATTTATTTCCACTTTACACCTAAACAAACTAAGGAAAAGAGGCTCAGAACCTCAACCAGGGGTGAAAAAAGAAGAAGGAGAAAGAGGAAGAAAGGAAGGAACAAGGAAGGAAGGAAGGAAAGGAAGGAAGGAAGGAAGGAAGGAAGGAAGGAAGGAAGGAAGGAAAGGAAGGAAGGAAGGAAGGAAGGAAGGAAGGAAGGGAGGGAAAAGCCTAACCCAGGCTAGACTGATGGCATCCAGTCTATTCCAGCAGCTGATCATAACTTCGAAAAGAAATGCCCTCAGAAAGAACAGAATCCAAGACATTGCCACATTCTGTTTATTATATCGTGCTGTTTTTAGTTATGTTAGCTACTTTCTAGTTTATTGGCTTATTTATAAGGTTAGTAACTTCAGACTTTGGATCTCTCTTTTAAAATAGTCTTGTTATTACGGTGTGGTGGGTGCACGCGTGCTACAACTCTGTGACGTCAGTTCCCTGCTACCACCTTTATGTGGGTTCTAGGGATCAAACTCGGGGGACCAGGCTTTGCATCAAGTCCTTTGACTCACAGAGCCCTGGATCTATTTTTGGAATAGATTTCCAGTCATGTTTTGTCATTGCTGTGACTCAACTCAGGCACAATAAAGACACGAACTTAAATGGGCAAACAGAATCCAGGTCTGTGTAATCCGGTAAAAATTCTGTTTGACCAATGCTTTATACACACAGGACAGGTAACACATGTGTAAAATTCAAGACTGTGTACTTCATGTCTCTTGGTGTGTGAATCATGGCACAAATTCAGCTGAGAATTCACATCAGCATCATCATATCAGAAAAAATTAAACCTAAACATTTCTAAACAGGCCCAGGTTATTTGTTTAGTCATTTTGGTAACTAGAACTAACCAAAGAGAGCTAACCAAAACAATTCTGAACAAGTGTGTCAACGCTCCTTTAAAGGGGGCTGAGGGCTGGGGAAATAACTTAGCTGGTAGGGTGCTTGCCTTGTAAGCATCAGTCCCTAAGTGCAATCCTCAGGACCTATGATTAAAAAGTCAAGCACTGGGCTAGAGAGATGGCTCAGCAGTTTAGAGCACTGTTTACTCTTGCAAAGGACCGGAGTGAGATTCCTAGCACACATATGTTGGTTTACAACAAACTGTTACACCTGTCCTAGGGGATATGATGCCCCCTTTGGCCTCCACAAGCATCAGGCATGTACCTGGTGCACCTACATACATACAGGCCAAACACTAATACATATAAAGAAAGGAAAATAAATCTAAAAAAAAAATTGTCAAGCATGGTGTTGTGTGGTTATAATCCCAGTACTGGGGAGGATGAGGTTCACTGCCAACCAGTCTAATCTACTAGATGAGCTTCAGGTCAATGAGAGAACTTGTCTCAAACAACACAAACAAAGGTAAATAAATAAAGAAACTCACAAGGTGGGGATGAAACCAAAGAAGCAAACCTGTGGTTGCCTTCTTACCCCTGCCCCCAGTACACACACACACACACACACACACACACACACACACACACACACACCATGTAACGGAAAAAAAAAAAAACAACAGCTAAAATTTAAAACTTCTTCCTGGTGACTTATGCTCACAGTCAGTCTTCTGTGCAGACACGCACAGGAAACGAAAATTCTCTTTCTAATTTCTTATCAGCCCTTCTCAGTTCCTACCTTACCTGGATTGTATGTTTTCTTGTCCTCTCAAGCCTTCAAATTCAGCTCAGGGGCATCTCAGCGGGATCTCCCATGTTATCAATTCCTTTCCTACTTGAGGGATAAAATTTAAAGTTTGTGTTCTAATGCCATTACCAAAGTCAATGTCAATTTTAAAGACCATTTAACTTTAAAGGGTTAGTGCAGATGTTGTGGCCTGTGGTTAGTCCTTCCTGCTGAAAGGAACCAGGCTTTTGTCTAAGATTTTAATTCAGCACCATTAGAAAAATAGAATCAGAGCCACCAAGAGATGATGCAGAGAGAGAGAAGAATCTGACTTTCCCTCCATCCCGTCACTGTGTTATGAACATCATGAGCTCACAGTCCCTCTGCTTATTCTTGGAATATTTGGATTATAAGGCACGTTTGATATCTACATTTGAAATATGGGCCAAAGGGCTGGAGTGTAGCTGAGTTGCTAGAGTGCTCGTCTGACGCGCACACAGACTTGAGTTATCTTGAGTTATTACATAAAGATGGCTGTGCCGGCACACCTGTAATCCCAGCACTTGGGAAGAGAAGAGAGGAGAACCAGAAGTTCAAGACCATCCTTGTCTGTCTGCGTAGCAAATTTGTAGACAGTCTGGGCTACATGAGACTATACTAAAAATAATAATAATAAGTAAAACCAGTATCAATAGAGGACTTTCACTTGGACTTTATTGTTGGGCCCCAATAGACCTCCACTCATGAGGCATTTTTTTTTTTGGTAGATGCTCAGGGTGAAAACACACACACACACACACACACACACACACACACACACACACCCCAGCGGGCATGGCTCAGAAGGGCTTCCCTGTCCTTTTTTTTTTTTTTTCTGGTTCTTTTGAGAAAGGGTCTTGCTGTGTAGTCCAGACACTTGTGAGCCTCTTGCCTTAGCCTCATGGATACTGGCTAACAGCTGTGCACTGCCTTGCCTGGCCATACCTGTTTTCTTACATTACAGTTTGAAGAAGCATAAAGGAAAGATTCTAAACAAAAGCTTGCTCTGCACTTATAATAAAAGCATGCCCTTTAAAAGCAGAAGCAGCCTTCTCTTGCACTTGTCACCAAGTGAGGCTTGTCTGCTGGGCAGAAGAAAAATCTGGAGGCATTTGTAGCTGCATCTACTAATTTAAAAAAGAATGGCTCCCACCACCCCCACCACAGGAGAGTTCATCCTATCTGACAATGGGTGTGTTTTAAAGCAAAACCAGAGACAAAATTGGGTGGACAGGAGGACCCTTGTGACCCATGCTCCCTCTTCTGAGACACTGCCCCTACCTGGTACTGATCACTAACTCTTGACACCCCAAAGCCACTCCACATCTTTAGTCATTAGAAGGTGATTTCTGAGGCCTGGCAGCTGTTGGTGTTACCACTATTGTGCGGGAAACAAAAGCCATTCTGCTCATCCCGCCTGCCTTTGTATCCGCGATACTGGAGCCGTTTCATGAATGATGTCTAATTCTTTAGCAGGGAATTTCATTACTGCCCATGGTGCGGTGATAGTTTACACTTCCCACGGTGGAAGAGAATATCTGAGCCTACCTGCTAATGGGAGGAAGCTTGGCTTTTGACCTCCATTAAGATGCTTGCATTTTAAGTCTGTTAATTAGGTCCTCCATGAGCTGCCATCATGACAACCTCCGTATTTCCTACCTTTTCTACTCTGAACCACTGAAACCGAGACCGGCCAAGTGGACCTGTCATCTGCTCGTCTCGGAAATTAAGCTGAGTGCAGGAGGCCAGGGCATATGGAACCCTGGAACACCTACACAAGCCAGCGTGAACTTGGTATCTTGCATAACCGATATTTATTTGAAGAACTGTATTCTCTATTATTATCATGTAGAAAATATATCAGTCTAGGAAGCTTTTATTTGCATAGGCAAGAAATGAATTGGTCTAAATGGTTGAGGAAATGCAGCGAGCGCCGTCCTTCCCACCCTTCATCCCTTCCTAGACCATGCCCTTGCTGTATGACTTAGGGTTCTTCCATTCGAGGTGAGTGACCTGCTGGAGTTCTGGACTCCAGCATATGATTTGTTTTGGCTGGAAATGGGAAGCAGCTCGGATTTTTGCCTGCCTTTCTCACAGGTTTACCATTGCTACTATAGGAATAAGCCCCAGTTGCCTCTCATCAGAAGGGGAATGGGGTGGAGAATAAGGTAACCATTTGGGGTTCGCATCTGCAACTTGTGAAGTTATACAACTCTGGGCTTCATTCTGATTAGGCCAAGATAGAGTACATGTTTAATGTGCTAGGCTAATCATTGAGTAAGGAGGAGTTGGGATTATGTAACTTCTCAGTGAGAGGGATATGTCTAACTATCCAAATATCTATCATCTATCCATTTATCCATCCATCATCCATCCATCCATCTACCAACCCATCCATCTATCTATCTATCTATCTATCTATCTATCTATCTATCTATCTATCTATCATCTATCTATCTATCTATCTATCTATCATCTATCTATCTATCTATCTATCTATCTATCTATCTACCTACCTACCTACCTATCTATCTATNTATCTATCTATCTATCTGTTGTAATAGGCTGCTTGTTCATTTCCCAGCTTCTCAGACTCCTGAAATAATCACACAGAAAATATATTATTTGTAATAATGTTTGGCCAATAGCTTAAGCATATTTCTGGCTAACTCATATATTAAATTAACCCATCTCCATTAATCTGTGTATCTCCATGAGGCTATGGCTTACCAGGTAAAGTTCCAGCATCTGTCTCCGGCAGGGCTACATGGCTTCCCCATGGCCCTGCCTTCTTTCTTCTAGCATTCAGTTTAGTTTTCCCCACTTAGCCCTACTCTACCCTATCATTAACCAATAAAAGCAATACATAGACAGAAGGACTTCTTACATCTATCTATCTCTCTCTCTCTCTCTCTCTCTCTCTCTCTCTCTCTCTCTCTCTCTCTATCTGGAGTGGGCAGACAGACAAGGCTGGTCAGGAATCTACATGATGGAGACAGCTGCAGCTGAATCAGACCTACATCATCTCACTTATTGCTAACCCAGAGTTTTTGTGAGTAAGAATAAGTGACTGGTGCTAGTGTATTTTGGAACGATTCATTAGGGGTGGTGGTGTGTGACTGATACTCACTGCTTATGTCACCAAAGAACTCAAAGGTAGCATGGGCTTCAGGAAGTGGTTGAGAATGATTTCTCTGTGATTCTGTTAGAGTCCCAACCCCAGATGCTGTTCTTTATGATGACTTTGCCGTTTCAGGCTTCCCATCTGCATCTAGGGCTGTGTAGGAAGTAGGGAAGCTTTGACTTCACTCTGAATGGGCCAACTCAGGTCACATGTTTATGCTGGGCCAATTGAAGAGCAGGGGTTTAAGGTTTTCTAATTTGTCCATTAGACAGACCCCTTCGTAAGATGGATGTGGATCTAGTCTCTTCCAGAACCCCATGGTGTCAATTTAAAGGTGGGCATAGGGAACAAAACACGCTGAGACACTAGCAATGTTAATTATGGAGAATTTAGGTGCTTCCAGCTTTGTTTAAAATCCCTTTAGATAATTTTTTCTGCCTCCACATTGCTAGGTTGACTAGAACTCCACAGTGGGGTTATCTCCATCTTGGCTGTTACTTGGTGAATGGCAAAGCCTTTGGCCATGACACCCAAGGCACTGAAGGGTGACAAGAATCACATTTCAAAGTAGACCTCTCCCACCAGCTTTCTGGACTTCCAACTCCTAAGAGCTTGGGATTTTGAGAAAATGAAATGTGGATTTTATCTGCTAGGATGTGAGCTTCTGATCCAGAGAATGAATTTCAGCTGATTTAATGTTAATGTAGTCATCCCACTGACTCTGGCCTCCATTGTTTCTTATGAGAAGTCAGCGGTAATTATAATTCTCTAGACACATAGTATCAAATGCCACCAAATCAACCAATAAAAGTGTGTGTTGAATTAAGAATAGAATCAGTGACTTTCAGTGTATCATATAACTTTATTTCAAGAATTATGCCTCCATCTAATAGACACACACTCCCTCTCTGTGAAGCCTTTGTTATTGTTCAACCTCTTCAGGATAAATTAACCGAGCAACTTATCAGGATCATTTTTTTTTTTTTCGCAAATACGGATTTTAAAGGTACCATGGTTATGTTCTGTGCTTCTTAGAGTCTTCCCTGATTCTGAGGCTCCTGGAAGAGTGAACAGCCCTTAGCATGCAACACATTTTTGTCATTCAACAAATACCATCAGGGATCTGCTGGCTAGAAAGTGCTGCCTGCGTTAAATGATATGAAAGGCATGGGGATGGATGAGTGGAGATCCTTGGCTTCAAGTAATACAATTTAATTTCACTCAAAAGTTTGGACATAAGGAAAGACGGAACCACAACTCCCAGGGAATAACTTGGCTGTCTTGAAGGATTATTTACCTTGCCATCTCTAATCACGAAGAGCTGTGGGTCTTAATGAAATATTTGCCATATGACAAAAAATTAAAATCAAGCATTTTTTGTGACAGAGCTTAGATATTAAGCAAATTACTATATTGTTAGATTTTAAAATGTTTATTTATTAATTTTCAATGTGTGTGTGTGTGTGTGTGTGAGAGAGAGAGAGAGAGAGAGAGAGAGAGAGAGAGAGAGAGAGAGAGAGAGTTTATGTACACCGCATGCAGATTGCAGATTTCCATGGAGACCATAAGGCATCTGACTCCCTGGATCTGGATCTAGAGGTTGTGACTCACCAGGTTGAGGGTTCTGAGAACTGAACCTCAGTCCTCTGGAAGAGCAGCAAGTGCTCTGTGCCTCTGAGCCATTCCCCCAGGACCACATTCCTTTCTTGAAAACACCTGTGTATCCACTTTTCCTATGGCCATTGCACGACCATTTTTGGGTTTGATTTCCTGCACAGCTTAGGAATGTCTTGTAATTGTTCATCTGGGGCACTGATTCAGGTACATTTTCCTCAAGTTTTTTTTTTTCCTCTTTGTTTTCTTGCAGCCAAGTTATGCCTTAAACCACACAAACAGGAAATTAACATTAGAACCGAAAGTCACGGTCAACGCCAGAATCGTTGTGGTTGGTGCATCCAGTGTTGGAATTTCATTCCTCGAGACACTGGTGTTTTGGTGAGTTCTTTCATTCTGTTTAGTCATTTATCTGTTTATTTTTGAAAATTAATAATTTTTTCTTGTAACTTTTACTTAGTCACTTTTTGTTTTATGTGCATGTGTGTGCCTGTGTGAGTTTATGTGCACCACATGCATGCAGGTTCCCGTGGAGACCAGAAGGCATCTGACTCCCTGGATCTGGTTGTGACTCAGCAGGTGTAGGTGCTGAGTCCTGAACCTCAGTCCTTGTAATTGTTCAAACATGGGGGACTCTCTCCCCACTTGAGAAAACACACTTTGGGTTTGTTTGCCAACCCATAGCAGAACTGTGTGGATTCATGAGTCAGTGGAACATTCTAGATGTGGGACTGAGGAGGACCAATGATTTGTCCATAGAACTCATCGGATCACAGCTATATTGGCTTTCATGTGTTACCTATGATTATTTTTGTGCCTCAGTTACAAAGCTGAGCATCTTAGCCAAGATTGTGAGGCCTAGAATGTATAAAATCAGTACCATATGACCCCTTTCCAAAAGCCTCTGCTGGTCCTGTTCCACAAGTGTTTACCTTATCAAGGCAATCGTAAGAATCACATCAAGTCTTTAGTAAGAATTTAGATTCCTAAATCCCACACCAGGCAGGCAGAATCAGAAGCTCCAAAGTGGGTTGGGGCATGAGTCTGAGATTCTACAATGTAACTGGTATACCGCATATACCCATAATTTATCTAGTCTTGGCTAGATCATACTGGCCTGGAACTCACATAGATCTGCCTGCTTCTGTCTCTCAAGTACTGGTACTAAAGGTGTGCGCCACCATCCCTAACAACTTTTTATTACATTTATTTATTTATGTATAAAAGTTAGAGCATACCAAGATACGTGTGTGTAGCAGGCTTTCTTTTGGGCCACCAACCAGCTCCCAAATCATGACATAGAGACTTAATATTAGTTATGAATACTCAGCCTTACCTTATGCTTGTCCCACCACTAGCCTTTATAACTTAAATTAGCCTGTTTCTCTTCATCTGCGTTTTGCCTTGGGGCTTTTTACCTTTCTTTCACTCTGGGCTTCCGATTCCATGTCTGGCTGGCTGGCAGAGCTGCCCAGCTGGGAGGCCCCGGGCATCTCCCTTCTTTTTCCCTCATTCTCTTCTCATTCTCTCCTATCTCCAGGTTGATTCCTCCTCCTACTTTATTCTCTCTTCCCGCCAGACCTGTCTGTCTGTCTGTCTGTCTGTCTGTCTGTCTATCCTTGCCTCGCTGTTGGCTATTTATTAGATTAATCAGGTGCTCAGGCAGGCAAAGCAACACGTCTTTCCACTGCTAAATGAATGCAGCACAAACGCATGCAACACAGCTTTGCAGAGCTAAAGAAAAAAATCCACAACATCCACAGCATCTGTGTGGAGGTCAGAGGAGAACTTGGTGAAGTTGGACCCCAGCCCTGGGAGCTAGTTTGAGCTATGCATCAAAGACAGGCATCTAGAAATGGCATAGCATCAGAACTTCTCTTCCAGCCCCATGCCAGACATTAAGTCATAACCCTGGGGGAAAGGCAGGTTCATGTGGCTTCCCATGCTGTCCTCTCCACTGCTGCCTATTAGATCCCACTTCCAGATGGGCAGTTGCTAAGGACTCCTGGTTTCGCCAGTCTTTCCCGCTCTACCTGCTCACTGACTCTCCCAACAGAGGAACCCTAGGTTGGAATCTAAGAACTTGGGCTTCTGTCCTGGCACCGTCGGTCCTGACTTGGGAGCCCCAGTGCTTTCTGACTTCCCTTAGACTGGATTTCTCATCTACTCTTTTAAAAACAAAACAACAGCAGCAAAACTCTCTCCTTTTTTTTTTCATTTTAAATTGGCATATAGTGTATGTACATTTCTTGGATATGGGTGATATTTCAAAACACTGTATAAAATGTAACTAGCACATCTCCCATCTGTCACTTCTTTTGTGTTTGAATCAAAGTCGTTTCTACCAGCTAATTTGAAATACCCAATTAATGGTTACAACTGTAGCTATTTCTTAAGTTCTGTGCTCTAGAACATTTGAAACTGTGTCTCCTACCAACAGCGCAGCTGTGCCTACTAACTCTCCTTCATTTACCCTTAGAAAGGTATCCAGGGTTTTGTTTGCTTATTTGTTTGGTTAGTTTTTGTTGTTGTTGTTGTTGTTTGTTCTATTTTTCTTTGATTGAAAATAGAACTTTTTTATACAATTTATTCTGATTACAGCCCCTCCCCCAACTTCTCTGAGATCCTCTCTTGCTCCCCTCCCATCCAAATCAAATCCTTTTTGTCTCTCATTAGACAACAACCAGGCATCTAAACAACAATAATGCAATAAAACAAAAGTAAAACTTAATAGCACAAAGCAAACAAGGAAAAAAAGCCAAATAAAAAGCACAAAGAATACATATAGATGCACACACACACACACACACACACACACACACTCACTCAGAGATTTGTCACACAGGAAACCCATAAAAACACAAAACTAGAAGCATAATAAATGCTTCAAGGACCTGTGCATCAGTTCTGTGGTCATGTCCACACCTTGTCTATGTCCATTTTGTCATGTCTTCCTATCTGTCTTCCTGCTCTGTATGCCAGCTCTGTCCCGTAGAATGAATTAACACCTCTTTCCTAGGTGACCTCCAAAATGACAAAGAAGGAGCAGAGCGACATTAGCATATCCTGACTATTTGCTTTGGATGGCATCAGTTTGTCTCACTATCAAAGGGCTAGGTGACCACCTTCTGTGTGGGAGGTGAAATTGTACCTTGCCAAGTCCGGACAGAGGTTCTAACTGTGGTGATTTGAATGGGGTCATATCTTTGAATGCTTCATCCTTAGCGAGTGATGCTGTCTGAGAGGGAATTGGAGGTGTGACCTTGTGTTAGAGGAAGTGTGTCACTGAGGTGGGCTTTGGGGTTTCAAAAGCCCAAGCCAGTCCCAGAGTCTCTCTCTTCCTGCTGCCTGCAGATCCAGATGTAAAACTCTCAGCTACCATGTCTGCCCAGAGGTTACCATGTTCCCCATCACGATAACAGACTAAACCTCTGAAACTCTATCAAGCCCCAAGTAAATGCATTATTTTATAAGAGTTGTCATGGCCATGGTATCTCTTCACAGCAATAGAATCCCATTATGCCCCGAGTCATACAACATGGCAAAGTGGGATTTATTCTTACTAGCTGGCACAAATACTAGAGAAGTCGTTGTCATTATTTTATTTGTTTGTTTTTAGACAAAATCTTATTACTAAGCAAACCAAGCTGGCCTTCCTGCATCTGCCTCCCAAATGCTGGGTTTAGTGGTGTGTACCACCCTATCACATATCTGTAAAGAACCCGAGTTTCTCTAAACTACAAAGACCTGTGTGGAAAGAGGCCATTTCTTCCCTAGAACTTTTGTTTGGGGTCACATGAAAAACTCCAGCCGTTGTTCAAAGCTGTGGAAGCTCTAAGGCTAGAGGGAGACAAGAAAATCCAGCTCGCTATGACTACTCTTGAAGCCAGTGGTTAGCAGCTCCAGAGGATGAGTGGGACTTCTGGGAAATTAGCTAAGGACACCTCCCTCCACCCCAACAAGTGCTCATGCCTACCTGGTAGATAAGGCAGCACCAGCAAATGACTTGCTCATCTGGAGGCTCCTGAACAAGGAAAGAGTCAGTCTGTTGTTTAACTTTCTAGCCAACGTGGTTGACCTTCCAGAGTGTAACCTCAGCTAACCAGAAGTACGTCGTGTGTCATTACTGAAGTTCACAACAGAGTTCACAAGTCTCAACCCCCTGGCCACTTAGCAGCATTTCATGGCAGGCATGAAGTCAGGAAGGAAGCTGTGAACACTCATTTCCCTGTGGCTGCTCTAACTGGGGCGTTTGACTGTCCTGCTGGGTCCCTGCTCCCAAGACTCTGAATGCCAAGCCTGTGCACCCCATATCTGAGTGACGAATAAGTGGGGTGGAGTTTTGAAATTGGGGAAATCAAGAAGTGATTATCAACAGGTCTTAAATCTTAATTTGGCTGTAATACTCATAATGTTCTGCTTAGAATGATTACATTAAGATATGTGCATTTTATGGAATCGACTTAGGTTCAATAAAAACAAATATAAGTTCTGGTATAAGTACTGGGTTGATTAAGTTCCCCAATCAGAATGACCTTTATAAAGCACCCACAATTCTCTGTCTTCATTACAGAGATTATGTTCACTGGAAGGAGATTGGTATCGGCTTACAGATGTCTAATCCTTGAGGGAGGAAATAGTTTTCTCATTCTTTTCTCTAATTAGTTTTTAAATTGGCAATAACCATAGTAACTCACTGCATCTTTCACCTTAGTGGTTTAGTTGCCACTTGAACTAAATTTACCCACAATTTGGCCCGCAATGAAATTGAAGACATTTCACCAAAGGCTACCTACCTATGAGCAGAAGCAAGATTGGGGGAGGGGGCGGTAGTGAGCATTGCCTGCACTCCTGAGCTGCTTTGTTAGACCTAACATGTGCTTTTCTGGAAAGTCCACATGAAGTGCGGTGCAGGTGCCACTTCTGAGAGCTCCCACAAGTCCCCATCTGTTGATTCTGTGCAGGGCCATGTTCTCTAATGTCCCTCAACCGTCTGGTTCTGGTTCCTCCAATCCTTTCTCCCTCTCCCCCACACGACTCCCCAAGCTCTGCCTAATGTTTGATTGTGGAACTCTGCATCTGCTCCCATCAGTTGCTGAATGAAGTCTCTGTGGTCTCTTTGATGAGAATTCTGCTAGGCTTTGGTCCTAGAACACTCTGCAGCCAGCACAAATATAGGTTGAAGGTTTTGTGGCTGTCTTCCTAGGAATTTTAGGATTGTTTATCTGGATCTGTGAAGAAGGTTGGATTTTTGATGGGAAGTGTGTTGAATTTGTAGACCACTTTTAGTAATTTCATATATATATATATACACACACACACACATCAATTCTGCCAACCCATGTGCGTAGTCTCTCGATCTTCTAGTATCTCCAATTTCATTCTTCAGTGTTTTAACCTTTCTGTTTAAAACATTGGCTCAGTGGGTTGTTCAGAATGCTTCAACATAAGCATGAGGATCTAAATTCAAAACACAGAATCCATGTAAAAAGCCAGGTGCAGTATTACAGGCCTGTGTATCAGCATTGTGGGGGTGGCAAAGACAGAAGGACCTCTGGGGTTTGGATCCACCAGCCCAGCACCAGACTCTTTGAGAAACTGTCTCAAGGGAAACCATGAAAAATGATAGACCATGCCAGTACACATCATCTCTGGCCTCTGAGTACACACGAGTATGTGCATACACCATACACACATGCACATACGCATACACATGCACACACATACACATTAAATATCACTGAAGATTTTATTGCAGATGTCTTTGACTTCCTGAGGTATTTATTTTTTATGATATTGTGAATGGCTCTTTTCCTTCCTCACTTCTTTCTTGGCAGGTTCATTACTGGTATATAGGAAAACTACTGATTTTTGTATGTAGATTTTGTATTCTGCTAATTTGCTGAAAGTGTTTGACTTCTTTGTTATTTCTATTGCTTTTATTTCTGTTTCTCATCTTGCTCTAATTAATACTCCAAGCGCTACATTGGATACGAGTAGAAAAGCATGTCATGTTTCTGCTTTTCGATTAAAGGCTTTTATTTCTTTTTTCATTCAGGCCAGTGTTGGCTGTAGGTTTGTTAGACACAGCCTACGTTGTGCTGAGGTATATTCCTTCTATTCCTAGTTTCTCTATGACTTTTTTCATGGAGGAATGTTGAACTTGGTCAGAGGTCCTTGATGCATCTGTTGATGATGATCATGTGATTTGTGTCTTTAAGTGTTTTTATGTGTGGCCATGTATTTATTGATTTGTGTGTGCTGAATTATATTTGTATCTCTGGAATGAAAAGAATTTGGTCATTAGGTATGTCTTCTTAGTATGTTCTTGATTTGGCTTGCAAATATTGAGAATTTTTGCATCTGTGTTGTGTCTTCTTAGATTGTTCCCCTTTGTTAATATTAGGCTGATACAAAAGTGGTTACAGTTTTTGCATTATTAAAATTCTCCATTTGATATTGTAATGCATTCTTAAGTAATTGTGGTTATGTTATACATCACTCCCATGAGCTTTTCTGACTTTATTTTTTGTTAATAATGTCTTACTTTCTGTTTATTTCATATTATTTTAGACTATAAAAATGATGTTAAACTAAAAGCCAATTCGAACCGCTTTCTTTTTTGTTTTTTGTTTGTTTGTGTTTTTGTTTTGTTTTGTTTTTAAGACAGGGTTTCTCTGTGTTACAGCTCTGGCTGTCCTGGAATTCGCTTTGTAGACCAGGCTGGCCTCGAACTCACAGAGATCTGCCTGCCTCTGCCTCCCGAGTGCTGGGATTAAAGGCATGTGCCACCACAGCCTGGCTTTAAACTGTCTTCTTCCTTGAGTTCACAATGGGTCTTAAAGCAACAGAGACGACTCATGTCGATACTGCGTTCAGCACAGGAACTGCCAATGAGCAGGCAGTGCGGTTCTGGGAGAGCTGCAGAGCGAGATGAGCATAGTGGCCGCCAGCGGAAGCAGACTGCGGCCAACTGAGAGCAGTGAGTGAAGCTGATTCTCTTATACTAACTGCAAAGTTGCCAAAGAACTCAATATAGGCCGTGCAATGTCTGTCTGGCGCTTGAAGCAAACTGGAAAGGTGGGAAAGCTCAGTGAGTCCATGCCTTATGAGCTGACTTCAATCTTTTTCCAAACCATCATTTTGAACTGCCATCTTGTCCAACGCTATAGAACAGCAATGAACTATTTTTCAGGTGGATTATGATTTGCATCAAGAACTTGATCATATATGACCACTGGCTCAGTTCAGTGCTTGAACAAAGAGGAAGCTTCAGAGCCCTTCTCAAAGCCAAAGGTGAAGCAAACGATGGCGTTGGACACTGTTGGGTGTCTACTGCCCTTCTGATCAGCTGCAGCCTTTAGACACCATCAAAACCATTACATCTGAGAAGTGTGCTCAGCAAGTCAGTGAGATGCACCGAAAACTGCATCGCCTGCAGCCCGCGTTGGTTAGCAGTCATATTCACGTGAACGTCCACCAACCACTTCCTCAAGCTTTCGGCACGGGAAAATGTTTTCACAGCCAGAAAGATACAGGAAATGCTTGAGGAGTTCCTCAAACCCTGAATCATGGGTTTTTACACTACAGGAGTAAAACAACAACAGCAAAACACACTCACTGCAAAACTGTATTGATTACAACGGTTCCTGTTTCAGTTAATGAAGATATGGTTGAGCCTCGTCATAATGGTTTAACATTCATGTCTGAAACCACAGTTCGTGTTTCACACACCTATTATTCAGTGACCCTCATTATGTCTTCTGAATAACTGTGATTGGAAGTCTACCTTATGAATCATCCAAATAGTCGCATTATGCTGGCTTATTTGCATTTTCTATTTGCTCGGTAAATAGACTTTTATTGCTCATCCTGCGTGCCCACTGTAGTCCAGCTGAACTCCTCAGATGCAATGCTTTGAATATATTGGGTTTTCTAAAGTCGTGTTTACAAAGGACTATGGAAATGTTCTGCCAATGCAGGGCACAGAAACTGGAACTAGCTTTTTACACTTCTCTTGTTTTTCTGTTCCTCTTGTCCACAGCCTAGTCGGTGGTGGCATGGGTGTCATCTGTAAGCCCATTAGATGTGGCAGCCCAAGATGCTGCCCCACAGAATCCCAGTTCCATGTATTTTCTCCTACTGTCGTTCAGAAGAATGTCGTTTTCGCTGTCCTGTGGGCAGAATCCCACAGAGTTGAAGTAATTACTACTTTATTCTGTTCCACTATGGCTATCTCTATGCTTCTGTGTCTTACGATGTTTTCTTGTATTGAACAAGTCCTGTTTCTCTATTAATTTCAAAGCCTTCCTATATCAGTTCCAAGGCGAAATAAATCTCTTGAAGAACCTAAGATGGTACTGGAAAACTGTAGAAATGATCCATGGGATAATATTGACTAGAAACAGCCCTGAGAAGTGTCCCCACAACCCTCTGTCTACTGTGGTTCACAAGAGGCACTCTTAGGCACCATAAAGCCCATACTGTCCCTTCTGGTACTAACACTGAGAAAAGTTTGCTCAGAAATGACCAAGCCAACCATGGCAATGCACACCTTTAGTCCCAACATTCAGGGCAGAAGTAGGAAGATCTCTGAGTTCCAGGCCAGCAGGGTTACAGAGTGAGACACTTTCCCAAAACATACAAGCAACAACAACAAAACAGAAACAAAACCAAAAACCCCATCAATGAACAGAGCTTCAGGCTCCCTAGTTAAGATATGAATCCTTCATTTGGTTGAGCAAACTGAGGCAAAGAATAGACTAGAACCAGGAAGTTGTATAGCTCTGACTCCGAGTGACCATAACCCTGTTATCAGGTCCCACAGTTCCACTCAGTATCCGGCCCAGCTGTGGGCACTGGCAGCAGCCAGCCTAGGGCCAGTGGCTTAATTACCCTCTTTATCTTTATGTTTGTCTGAGGACATCTGAAACCTTCAGTGTGGCCTGCCACTAATTAGGTGACTCATAATAGTCAGTGCTTGCTTGCTGAGCTCAGAGCCAACCCCCATGAGCAAACTGATTGTGACCGGGTCTCTGTCAAGGCAGCTAGGGGTGTGTGCACCCTGGTTGCTTGGTTCACACCAGGGCCCAAGCAGCATGAAGGCATGCTCATGTCCCCTTCCCTGGAGCCTGCGGAGCAAAGCAGTCAATTGAGACAGGTGGTGGGGCAGGTCATGTCTTGCTGGGTTGTAGTGATGGAGCCACAGAGGGATCACCAGGGACCCATACCAAGGTCAGGCTGGTGGCTGAGCATGGGAGGAGCTGCAGTGAGGAGATCATGCTAAGCACAGAGGCTCAGCCTCCCACGCTCCCCCTCCCACCATCCAGTAGAAGGACAAGATGTTGATCGATCAGAAAAGAGTGAGCTGGGACACCTGGTCCACAGATCATAATCAGGCTTCCTAATCCTATTCCAGTATATAAATGTAATTAGTATTAAATGAAACTATCTTCATTTGCTAAAGTTATTATTCCTGCTCCTTTCAGAAGTATTCCCCATCTTTTAATACCAAGTTTACACACTCTTAGAACCAGCCCCTTTGGCAGACAGGGGCAGGGAATGCTGATAGCTGGAAAACTATTTTCAGGTGACCAGTTGGGCCAAGATGCCGTGACCAGACCCCAAATGATCGACTAGAATACCCCTCGTGTTCCCTATTTTCCTCAGCTTGTTACCTATGTTGCATCAATAATCTTACAATTGCTCATTCTAAAGACAAAGTAGAAAAGCAAGGGTTTGGCAAAGAGGACTTCGTGCCACCCTTGTGGTCCAAAGAGTTTCCTACTTGTCCCCCTTTACAAGGTCACAAGAACTATTTACTAGGATTAAAAAAAGATGTATTGACAAATACAGTCCTTTACTTCTTCGTTGTGTGAGAGGTCAATGCTATGACCTCCTGCCCAGCACCTTCAATAATTCCTAGAGTCTGTGTGAGATGTAGATCCTCAAGTCTGTCAGGACCGAGTCAAACACCTGTAGGGGAATCTGAAGGTCACTCCATTTTGAGAACCGCTTACTCGGGAGGTCTGTGAAAGAGCCAGCACTCTCTACAGCTCATGCCGTCCAGAAGGACGGGCCAGTGTCTGCTGAGGTCTTTATCCTGGTGCAAGCAGAACCACATACAGATGCTCTGGGGGAAATAAGGAGCTGTCAGACTGGGCTCTGTCAGCACCTGATGTTGGACAGAATTTGATGGGGAGGCACAGAAAGATCCTGCCTGTGAACACAGGCATGGGAGCCCGCAGTAGAAGTGACAGTGGAGAGCTCATCACAGTACCGTCACTATGACAAAATGCTTGAGAAAGATCTGCTGGAAAAGAGGACAGGTGTCTTCTGACTTAGGTTTCAGAGGTTTGAGTCCCTGGTCTCTTGACTTTATCACTTCGAGCCTTGGTGAAGGACAGTGTCATTGCGGGGAGCTTGTGGTGGCACAGGTGCCCAGGAAGCAAAGAAAAAGAAAAAGGGCTTTGGTCTATCTTCCCAAAGCTCGTTCCTTAGGATCTAGTCAGTCTTCCTTCCTTCTTCGTCTTCCTCCACCCTCTCTCTTTCCCACCCCCCCTTCCTCCCTCCCTCCCTCTCACCTTCCTTTCCCACCTCCTTAAGATTTCACCCCCTCCTTGTAGTACCTCAGGTTGGAGAGCAAACCTTCAGCATGTGGGCCCTGTGGGGGACATTTGAGATCTAAACTGTAGCCCGTGGCTGTCCTCGCTGGATGGCGGGACTTCTGTGAGTCACTGCATGTAATCCCGACCAGATTAGACCATCTCGTGAGAAAATGACTCTGAAGAGCATATCTATCTCTAACTATGTATTTAGAAGATAATTCCTTTCAAAGAAATAATCCAAAATTAATCCATTAACTAATTCAAAATTTGAATTTTCTTATTTTATTTCAACAATGTGTGGTAGAGAAAATACTGCAAAGGATTCCTAGACCTGGGGTTAATGTTGAGTGATCTTTCTGGAAGCTCCAGACTGTAGAAGCTCCAGACCGTGCATAGGTGAGCCATTTGGGTGGGGGTGAGGAGAGCTATAGAAATAGAGTTTCTGGGCCTCCAATTCCTGGTATTATAATTCAGTGGGGATGGAGTGGATTCCAAGGATATGTGTGTTTGACAGACTCCAGATAATTCCGCAATGCAGCTGGGTTAGGAACCATTTATGTAGACATCTCCTCAAAGTTGACAGATCTAGCTGGAAGGGAACTACTTCCCCCCTGTAATTGTTCATGGTAGGTAAACTAGTTTATGGGTTTGTTTTCTAAAGCACATTTTCTAATTCTCAGGAAATAATATAACTTCTAACTTACATCATTACTTTAGTGCCTAGCAAGCCTAATTATCATGCTATCATTGACATGATGGAGCCGGTCATTATCCCGGTTCCAGTATTTACATATAAATTGGACCTAGTAGAAAGCATTTTGCAAAAGCCACATGCTGAACGGATCACCAGTTAAGACGGGAGCCCAAAAAGTAACTGCCAAGCATGAGGAAGCCAGCCCATATGGTGTTAATAAAGCTTTGCTAATGGCCATTATTGCCCAAAATATGAACCTTTCTTCGTCATCAGAAGTGATATCACCGGTTCTTCTAGTCCCATAATGCTTTGCTTTTGGCCGTGTGAACCTGATTGACTTGTGCCTTATGTTTTGCATTTCTTGTGTACAGAACTTTTCTGGTTTGTCTTACTGTTGTCGTCTTGGTATTTATCGCTTGTATTTATTTAACATGTATAAACATGTACATTGTATGAGACCATTATTAATCGTTTCTTACAACATGTAAGGAAAAACTCAAATTCAGTTCATTTTAATCTGTTTTGCTGGAACCCCCCAATTTTTTTTTTTTTTGGTTTTTCGAGACAGGGTTTCTCTGTGGCTTTGGAGCCTGTCCTGGCACTAGCTCTGTAGACCAGGCTGGTCTCGAACTCACAGAGATCCGCCTGCCTCTGCCTCCCGAGTGCTGGGATTAAAGGTGTGCGCCACCATCGCCCGGCACCCCCAAATTTTATTCTCATCATTTTCCAAACATAATATTTTTTTCCCAGTAAGGACTCTTGAGTTACCTTTGAGCACAGGTACATAAACATTTCATCTACCGTCCTGAGTCTCTAGATGTTCCCCACAGACCATGACTTTGGCCATCATGCCCCTTCCCTGACAGATCCATGGGGACTCCAGAGCACACCCAGGTCACATCTGGGAGATGGCTGGGCTCAGGGTAGGCTTGTGAGAACAGCCTGCTGTCTCCTTTCTCCAGAGTCCATCACAGTTGCTCAGGGACTAGGGACAACAGGAGGCTTTGGTTCACCACCCACGGTGGACCGAGGCAAGGTTGTCCCCAATACTAGAGAGTAGAGTCAGGAAAGTTTTAACCTCTATGTCACCCCACAAACCCTCACCTTCTTCACGATCTACAAACACTACAATTTTCTGCATTTGTTTCTACTCCATCCCGGCACCTCTGGCTATCAAAATATGCCCAAGCACATGTACAGACAGTTGTCTGCTCTTTTCTTGTCCTATATCTACAGACATTTATTTATAAATCTTTTATTCCCGATATTTTTGTACCACCTTTCTGTATTAATTATCTCTTATCTATTCGAGCACTCAGCTTTTACTTTTACACCCGTGGTGCCTTGTTAATCTGCGGTGTCTATCACGTGACCTTCCCCATCCAGGTCATCCATTCCATCCTGCTTCATGTCGGGGTGCCATTTGTTGTAGCCCGCAGCAGGGCAACAACATCAGCCGAGTCCCACCCAGTTTGTCTGTCTGTACTTGGAAGGAAGCATGAGGATTAAGAAATGGCAGGTAGCAAAAAACAGAAGTACAAAAGAAAAGACGGAAAGACAGATGGCATCGGGAGGGAAATTCAGTGAAGACTGAAAATCACCCGTGTGTATTTTCCTTGTGCTTGTGTACCCCAATCCAAAAGGTGGGGGAGAAGGCAAAGGACTGCTTTAGATGACACAAGAAATAAACAAAGCAATGACCTGTTTCAGTACTTGAAGCATCAAACACCTATATCCTTAGTTAAGTACTCTAACAGACATATAACAAATACACCGTAGACCAAGCATCCTATAGGCAGCCACTCCTTGGTCAAACCTCCTGTCTTAAAAATGAAGGAACAGGAATAAGCTTGGATTCTCTGATCTTTGTTCAAGGTGGAATGGATCCACTTCTGTGGGCCATATTAATACTCAAAAGACAAAGTATCCACACCCAAGATCGGGGTATCTTGTTTGTAGCCATACCTTAAGTCAGACCTGTTGTCAATAACTTTGAAAGAGCAAGAGTAGCTCGGACTCTCAGACCTTTAGTCAAGGTAGCACAGACTCACATCTGTGGGCCCCCACGTCCTACATGTGCTCAAAGTCCTTCACTCAGTCCCATTTGGCTCTCTTTCTTTGGTCTCCCCTGACAATCAGAATTTGCCACTGCGGACAGCTCTGTGGCTGTGGATGCAGCCAATAGTATTTTTTACTAGCTGAACAAAAATGAAGCAAATATCTTGAGATGTATCAAAAATTCTCTCATGGTCTAGACATACAAACAACAACACACACATACATACATACATACACATACACACATACACACACATACATGCATATACACACATACACATCCATGCACACACACACACACACGAACCACTGAAAAGTTAATTTTTTTCCAGGGAAAAACTGGTAGATTTTCTTACTCTGCTCTTTGCTTATAACAGATCTTTGCTTGGACTTGTTTTCAACACATTTGTCTTCTAATTGTGGAAATTCACAATAGTCCCCACTCTTTACCTCCTGTCTGTAGCATTTAACCATTAATTGTGTGCTACTATCTTACATCTTTAATATGGAGTTACATCTGAGTTGTTCTTTGACTTGTAAAATAGCCAGTTCAGTCTCATGTCTGTGTTGAGCTCGGATTTATTGTCATCTGGAAAATATTTTTGTCACTGTCTTGGACAATTCTGAAAGCAGAGGTTTTAGTAAATTAAATTGAAACATTTAGATGGATGTGAGGTAATTATTTTTTTTCCTCTACATTATCTGTTTGCTCAAATAGAAGCATTAATAAAGCCAGTTAATTAAATCACTCGCCTTGGCTGGCTGCCTTTGTCATGCCACACACACAAAATCAGCAAAAAAATATAAAAATTAATGAGTGAGTGACTAACAGATTGAAAAGCAACATGAAAAGTTCTATGTGTCCTTTTCCTGCTTACAATAAATTGGCAGTGCGCTCCTCTTTCTTTGTGGGATAAGGATGTTTAGACCTAATTTTGTAGCTGTCCTTCTGAAACTCGGAATGAAACCCAATACCTTTTACTTATTTCCCTGGATACTCTAATCCCTCCCTGCTTCACAAGCATCTTTGAGCTGTTTCCTCCCTTTGTATCCACGGCAACGTGAAATCCCCACTGGAATTATCTGCTGCAAAAATACAGGTGCATTCGTGTAAGGTTTCATTGGCCTGCGCACTTAACTTGAACTTTTCCCCCCTCGCAATATGGTGACCTTTGATTTTGGAGCAGAGGGCTCGCAAGGCTGTTAGATATTGTTGATGTACATGAAGCCAACACCAGTAAATCTGAGACTCAGGTTTTTTTCTGGGACTCTGCTATTTGTGCCACTTCCTGTGGTGCTTGCGCCAAAGCCAAGCTGCACCCAGTGACGCGCTGCTCTGTCTGCAGGAACTTTCTGAATATTCATACATAAGCAAATGTGAACTCTGAAACATTTCATCTCAATATTTCATCCCCAGCACTATAAACTTTGCACTTGAACTAAATCAAATCAATTATTCAGATGTTGCCGTACCTAACTGCATAGAAAACTACCAGAGCAAAATACGAAGTCGGAAGGAACACACGAAAATGCTGTGTCTTTCTGTATGCAGACACGAAAGGGTGGGAAGCCTAAGTGAGCAGTAAGAAGATTGATGTTACAAAGAACTAAATGGAAGGTTGGATTAGCCCTTGACCATAAAGACTTACATACCATGCTAGTGAGTCTGGACTGATCCTGGCAATGAAACAGTTACTATCCATCAAAAGTGTTCTGTCTGAACATCCTTGGGTACCATCTCCATTCATCTGCACAGCTCCCCTAAGACCCAATAGGTTCTGCCACTCCAATTTACAGGTAAAAAGGTTAAATAACCTGCCTGAGGTCAAGACGCCGGCACTAAGGGTCCAGCTAAGACAGTGTGACTCTCAAGCCCATGCGAGCTCTTTACTTCTCAGCTCTGTTGCTACCAAGGTAGAGTGCAAAGGTTGGGCTCTCAAAACCAGAAACCCTGAAATATGATGTAATGTAAAACTATGCTTCCAATAGCTGTGTGGATGGTCAGTTCTCACAGTGTATTGTGAGACTGGCAGGCGGGGGCCTTCAAGAATACAAATCGGGTGAAAATGACCAGACACAGTCACTGGCCAGGGGAGTGGGAATGGCGACAGGAAATCGAAGATGAGCTTCCAGATTTCTAGCATGAGAGATGGTGAGTGAGTTGGTCGTGACTTTTACAGAGAAAGCAATGGGGTGGGAACTGCCAGGAGCTCTGTTGGGCTGCATATTTGATCTGGAATGCCCTGGAGCATCCTGATTTGTACAGGCTGAATCCGGGATGACCCTGGGGCATTTAGAAATTAGATCTATAGCTCAGAAGAAACATTAAAGCATAGTCAAGCGCATTGTGGGAAACAGGTGAGATGGTGGTGGATGAAATCACCTGGGGAAGTGGGCATGAAGCCCCGGGATGGTTGATGAGAAAATAAATGCACGAATGAGGGAGAGCTAGTTAATAGAAACATCATGAAAGACCGGGTTCAGGCAGTAGAGTGTGGCCACGGCTCCTTAGGGTCACCTACATAGCTCCTCCTCTTGACCCACCTGTCCCAGTGTCCCTTCTGCCTCCATCCTCTGGGCTCAAGACTGCAAAGGCACAGCCTGTCTTGCTAGTCGCTGCATGACTCTCTATCGCTTTCAGCTCCCATAATCCTGAGCAAGCCTCCCTTTTTGTTTCACGAGACTTTGTGGAGTATGCCATGTGTTTTTTTTTTTTTTTTTTTGCCTAAATTCCTGGTTCATAAGGTTCTTTTTTTGTCCTCACCCCATGCGTCCTCCACAAGCCGATATGAGTCCAAGTCAAGACTGCTATTTGCCCCCCAGGAGTCATTCTGTCCTGTGTGCTTAGTGATAGCATTTAGGGCACTCTGGTTCCTAGGGGGAGGAATAATCACTATGTTTCATGAAAACCCGTGGTTTCCAACTTCCTTTGCGAAGACATGTGGCAGTGGCAGGGAGCTCGGCTAATACAAGCAGAAATGTCACGCGGGGCTGCCTGATAGGCTCTTTAATACATTGTCCTTCCGGCTGTTGAATGATGTAGGAAGCTGTTGATTTGGATCCGGCTCCCGCACTGGGCCAAACTAAACCAACGTGAGTTCAGTTGTAGTCATAGTAAAGGTAGGGTTCTGGAGGCTCGCCAGCCAGCTGACGTGTGCTTGTCTAACCTGTGTCGACTACGTGGTTTTCTATACGTCTCTTCTGGTCCTCTCCAAACGCAGTCTGTCACCATTGTTCTCGGGCACCGCTCTAGTTTCCAGGTGCCGCCCACTTGGCACATCGTTTTTTCTTTCTTGGCGTATGTGAACTGTACTTGATATAATTGGCTGGAGGAATTCTGCCTTTTAACACCACATTTCCCTCCTTCTGCCCATAATATTAACGCGATGGGTGGAGGGAGCCCCAAGAGTCGCTGTGGATCTAGGCTGACTTTGAGAATAGATCCACGCAAGAAGAAGCAGAGAAACGGAGCCATGTTCCCGTCGGCTCCCAGGACCCATCTTCGTCAGCACTGGGTTGGCATACTGAACGTCACAAATCAGATGTCACAGGCGTTTGATGAGGAGACCAGGATCGCTGGCAGACAGACACCTGTCTTTAGAGTGGAAGATGTTCTTGTGGTGCAAGAAGGGGAAGGTTGGATGTCAATGGCATCTGTGTGCTTTTTATATGACGCAGGAGTCATGCTAAATGGAGAATGAGGACAGGAGAATGGGCGAGAGATGGCAAGGCTTGACTAGATAAAGGGCCAGGACAGTCGCAGGGAGGAATGCAAGAGGAATTTCACTATGACTGGAGAAAAGCAGGAAAAATGGTTTCTTTGAAATAAACACAATGCAAGAAATCTTGCCCACTCCCAAAAATCTGTACTATGTAATTAATTATAGATAATGTTAAAGAAGAGGAAGAGGAGAAGACAGAGGAAGAAGAAGGAAGAAGAAGAAATGAAGATGAGGCAAAAACAACAAAATCATCCTTTGTCCTTTGGGAACATTCTTTTATCTTTTGAGAAAAAAATTTAATTGCAGGACAATTCAGGATAACATAATGCGGTAATCTGGCAATTTCAAAGTCATTTGATCCACATAGGGAATGGTTTTGTAGTAGAAGATGAAGCTGCATAGTCATCAAGCCTTCCGTCTACATGGAGATGTCAAAAGGACCCGTGCGTAGCTCTGACTAGTACCATATAAAGTACATTTTGATTACAGAGGCTCCAGAGCCAGAGTAAACCTTAACTGCCTGTGGGTGTAAACACACAGCTATCACTTATGTTTTCCATGGGACAGTTAATAATCCAGGGCCTGTCACTGGTGTGTGCTTGCATACTGGCAGCCCAAGCAGGCAGCTTAACTGTGGCCTTTATGCTATTTGAAGGTAGTCAGATTTTTTTTTTTTATTCCTCTTGTTGGAGGATAAGACATGCTTGGTTTTCTCCATGTTAAATAGGAATATGCGTTCTTAAATGATAGCTGTCCCTAGAGACGTGAGAGCAAAGCCTTCCATAACATTTAGCTGTTAGGTTCGGCTGAACGTATTGCTTGGCACCCTCACCCCCACCCGGCCCTGTGCCCTCACCCAGAGTCCTGTCTTTAGAGCTACTTAACAGACTGCCAGTACACTGGTAGCATTTCCAGTTGGAAAACCTCCAACCTCCTCTTGAAAAAGGAAGGCAGGTGTTTTCCTCTGGCTCGGTGAAGGCCTTCTTTTTGGCATTTGATTGATTGAAAGGGGCCATGTAAACCAAGAAGAGATGGGAGGAGGGGGACAAATGTCTTTCTCCTTAAGTGAGGCTCCTGTGATAAGCTCTCACCCATAATATTTTGCTGACTATGCAGAGGGCAGATCACAGCAGGAGTGTCTGAAACACTGAACGGCAGCTGAGAGTGACCCCTAAGCATGCGAGTTCATGGAAACTTCTGCTGGCGCTGGGCAACCTCCTGAAGCCACCTCCAGGGAGGGGGCCCAGCCGGGGAAAGGCAGAGGGAATGCAGCCTGGGGTTGGAAAGCAGGAATTGCTTAGCCGGCCCCTGCTGCTTTGGAACATCATGATCTTAAACAAAGTGCTTACCTTTGCCGTCTTTCCTTTTCTTTCACATGAAATACACACAGCCTGTGGCTTTCTCCCAAGTCCCAGTGCAGATTGTTTTGAAGATTACTCCTGTGATGATACTGTGAAGGGCTCAGACTTGAAAAGCATGATGCAAATGTAAAGCAGTTCGGCTCTTTGGTTTGGTTTACTGAGAACAATAGGTCTGGGATGTATGATCTCCTTGTCTCTGTCTCCCAACTTCTGGAGTTATAGTTGTATGCCGCCATGCTGATACCTGAGAGAATGTGGGGTAAAGGGAACACTCCTCCATTGCTGGTAGGAGTGCAAGCTGGTACAGCCCCTTTGGATATCAGTATGGCGATTTCTCAGAAAATTAGGAAACAACCCCCCTTAAGGCCCAGTAATACCATTTTTTGGGTATATATGCAAAGGATGCTCAATCATACCACAAGGGCATGTGCTTAACTATGTTCATAGGAGCATTGTTTGTCATAGCCAGAACCTGGAAACAACCTAAATGCCCCTCGACCAAAGAATGGATAAGGAAAATGTGGTACATTTACACAATCGAGTACTGCACAGCAGAAAAAAAAATGACATCTTGAAATTTGCAGGCAAATGAGAGGAACTTGAAAAAAAATCCTGAGTGAGGTAACCCAGACATAGAAAAACAAATATCATATGCACTCACTCATAAGTGGCTTTTAGACATAAAGGAAAGAAAACCAGTCTACAATTCACAATCCCATAGAATTTATACGACAAAGAGGACCCTAAGAGAGACAAACATGGATCTAATATACATGAGAAGTAGAGAAAGACAAGATCTCCTGAGTAAATTGGGAGCATGGGGACCGTGGAAGAGGGTAGAAGGGGAGGGGAAAGGAAGAGAGGGGAGCAGAGAAAAATATGTAACTCAATAAAAACAATTTTTAAAAAAGGACTCTAGAATATTCTGCTAGGTGACAGTCTGTTACCCTAACGTGAATAACTATATATGTCTCAAAGTGGAAAGATTGGTGTTGAAATGTGAGGATTAAACAATCTGGGAAGCCTCTGAGTGATTTCCAACATACAGGGCAACATAGCCCACTTAGAGATGGGGCTTTCCGTGGGTTTTACATCCATATATTCCACCAGTGTCAGCAGAAAACCCTTGGAGAAAATTTTCACTACACCGAACACACATAGGCTTCATTCCCTAAACAACACAATATCCCAGTTACTTACTATTTATTCTATGTTAAGTTGTTATAAGTAATTCTGAGATGACATAAACTGGACGTTTCTCTGCCACCTGCCAGTTCCCGGATAACCATTCAGAGGCTTAATATTAATTGCAAACTGTTTGGCCTATTAGTTCAGGCTTATTATTAACTAGCTTTTACTTTTAAATTAACTCATAATTTTTACCTATGTTTAGCCACATGGCTTGATATGTTTTCTTAGTACAACATCTTCATCTTGCTTCCTCTGCATCTGGCTAGAGACTCCTAACTCCACGTTCTTTCTCCCGGTATCTCTGCTTGGCTTTCTCACCTAGCTTTAGTCATCAACCAATAAAAGCAACACGTATTTGAGTGTACAGAAGGTCATCCCACATCAAGTGGTGGTGTCTAGCTTATGTGTGGATGTCACAACATCATGAATCAGGGACTTAAGCACCTTCACGTTTTGGTGTCCACGGGGGAAGTCCTATCTCCCAAAATCCAGGGGGCCACCCTATAGTCAAAGGTTAGGTGAGGCAAAATTAGAGCCAGACAGTGGCCTTACATGGCCTTAGAAAACTATTGTGCCTCAGTTCCACCTGAGAAAATAAATAAAACTAATAATATCACGAAAATCATTGTGTGGCCCCGAGGACTCAATGTGTGTGCTCTACTGTGGGGGTCAGGAGTCCAGTTTCTCCTAAGTGGGATGACCCTCAAACTTGCCATTAGTTTATGCAAAATTGTTTCCCACCTCCCAATTTTTGCAGTTTATTCTGTTTTGCTTTGGGAGAAGCGTTTTTTAAAAACTCAAAGTGTCTGCCATATGCTGGCGCAGCCTCTAGGATTCTCTGCAGTTAGCCACTTGAACACCGACTTCCTTTTTTGTTATGAAGGTTCTATTTGACTATTTGTTTGGAAAGAGCTTCTACTTCCAAAGAAAAGGCCAAGAGTTGAATGATACATGAAGTTCAGCTGAATCGCAGTAAATTTTCATTTAGTCACATTTAACGTTTTAAAAAGTTGTGTTATGTTTATTTCTCTTCAGCTCTCACCTGAAGTTCAATAATCTCACCCTGATCTCAACTCACGGACTCCCAGGAAAAAAACTTCTCGGCAATGAACAAAGGAAGTTCCTAGCAAGCGAGTATGATTCATTTCCTAATTTTCTTCCTAACTATGTGCAGTCTTTTTTATGTTAAATAATAAATTTCAAGGGGGAAATTTCTCCTAGAGTACCATTAATTGGGAAAAACAAGTTCAAACCCATCAGAGCATGTCTTAGTTAGGGTTTCTATTGCTGTGATAAAACACTATGACCAAAGCAGCTGTGGTGGGGGGAAGGGGGGTAATTGGCTTACTCTTCCACATCACCCTCGAAGGGAGGGAGTCGGGACAGGAACTTAAACAGGGTAAGAACCTGGAGGCAGGAGCTGATGTAGAGGCCATGGAGGAGTGCTGCTTACTGATTTGCTCCTCATGACTTTCACAGCCTGTTATCTTATAGAACCCAGGGCCAACATCCCAGGAAAAGCACCGCCCACCTTGGGCTAAGCCCTCCATCAATCAGTAGTTGAGAAAATGCTCTACAGCTGGATCTTCCGGAGGCTTCTTTTCAACTGAAGTTCCCTCCTTTCGGATGACTTCAGCTTGGGTCATGTTGACATAAAACTGGCAGGATAGTGAGGGAATGGTCAGCTATTTTGTTATCGATGAGGGAGACAGCTTCCCTGTCCCTGCAGTTGGAAGGAACTCACAAGACCAGCTGCCTCTACATTGGGGTCTGAGAAACAGGACAGAGACACTGTGGCTGCCACTCTACCCCACAGGCAGCAACTTAGGGTGTGAGCCTCTCTCCCACCCCACCAAACCATAGGCACCTGCAGCTGTCCTCACCAGGCCAGGAGAGCTCTGTCTTTCTTGTTCAGGCAGAACCGTCATTTGACAACACCCGTTCTTAGAAATGGCATTTCCACACAGCTTCCACCAGTTTCAGTTTCTGGTAGCAAAATGCAGGCTCTCTGGGAGAAACCATCTCCCCGTGTTCAGAGTAGAGAGGAGGAAAGGGTAATCATCCCCTTTCCACATGGGGTGGTGGCATGGCAGACTCTTTGATGTTCCTTTTGAAGAAAGACTTGTTTTACCTGTACTGGGAAAATCCTCTTCTTTACAAGCAGAGCTAGGCTCATTTTCAATTAGCGCCTTTCTTTTGTAGTGGTGGGGATACAAACTGGGGACTCAAGGATACTAGGCAAGTGTTTCACAATAAGCTTTCCATCCCACCTTTATTAGACCACACAAACACACACACACACACACACACACACACACACACACACACACTCACGCACATATTGGAAGAATGTCATCCAGCACGATGCAAGTATGTGGGATTTGAGCGGGGTGTGTATATGTGTGTGCTGATCTAGAACCACCCCTGCCAGTATAGTCTAGGCAAGGGATTTCGTTTCTCTTGGACTTAGGGCTTTCTTGATGGTGAAAAGAATATGCTTAGCAAAGTATGCTGAATTTTTGGTTAAAATCAGCTTAACGCCAAGACCTGGCCAGGAAGGGAGGATAGACCCTTGGACACCTCTTTCCCATTTTCATTTCTTCTTTTAATTTCTTAAAGATTTATTTTATTTTTATGTGTATGGTATTTTACCTCTGTGTATGTCCGTGTTCCATATGTGTCCCTGCTGAGGTCAAAAGAGGGTGCCAGGTCCCCTGGAAGCAGAGCTACCAGAGGTTGTGAGCCACCATGTGGGTGCTGGAAACTAAACCCAGGCCCTTTGCATGAGCAACAGCGCTCTTACCTGCTGAGCAAGCTCTCCAGTTCTGCTTTCCCATTATGGAAATTACATGATTTCAAAGAGATGTGAATTTAAGTCAGTCAGCTTGGTGGAAGTTTCTGCCCATCTGAAGGTCGAGTGTGACATGACGAGATGTCTGATTTTCTTCAGGTGTGACACACATAGGCAGCTGGAGTGGCGACGTGGAGTAATGTGGTGTCCTTACCTCTACCCTTGTCTCTCTGCCTCTCAACACAGTCCCCAGAACGACACACACACACACACACACACACACACACACACGACTCAGGTGATAACAGCTCCTTGCCTCCTGGAACTCTACTTGTCCAGTAGAGTAGCTACAAACCGCAAGGAGCTGTTTCCATTTAAATAATTGAAATTAAATGAGTTGCTAGCATGCTGCCATCCTGCCGGAATGCTTTTGTCATCACAGAATGTTCTGGAATGCAGGAACTCCATAAGGTTTGTCCTTTTTCACTGACTCTATCTCAGGGGTTCTGTTGCTGTGAAGAAACATCATGGCCGTGACAGCTCTTACAGAGGGAAACATTTAATTGGATGGTTTACAGTTAGGTTTAGTCCATTATCATCACGGTGTGACATGGTGACATCAGGCAGACATGCTGCTGGAAAAGATGAGGGCCCTGCATCTTGCCCAGAAGGCAACAGGAAGTGATCTGGGACACTGGGAGTGGCTTGAGCATATATGAGACCTCAATGCCGACCCTCACAGTGACACACTTGCTCCAACAAAGCCATACCTATTGCAATGAAGCCACGCCTTCTAATCGTGCCACTCCCTATGAGCTTATGAGGGCCAATTACGTTCAAACGACCTCAATATCTTTTACTATTTCCATTCTCTCCAGACTAGCAATCTTAATGTACCCAAACACAGCAGGCAAACCTTTGCTTTTCTTTTTCTTAAATGTGTTTTTTTCCCACAGTCTATCCTCACTCTTCTGTTCGTTGACAACCAGCCAATACACTCAACTAAGCCTTACTCTGCTCATGAAATCCTCCTAAATATTACATAGTTTTCTTTTTAAGATGGCGTCTATTGTCCCCATCCCAAACCCTGCACTCCAGTAGAGCAGGAACTTTACAATGTAAAATAAATGAAAGTCACCTCGGAAGTGCAGCAAATATCCTCTCCATGAAGAAGGAGAACCCACCAGCCAGAGGAACCAGAGGCTGAGGCCGGAACAGGACGCTGACTTTCAAACCACCCTCGGAAAGGAACTTGTCTGGGATCCTGGTGTTCAATAATAATAAGTGAAAATAACATACACGAATCTAATAATCCAAATTCCTCCTTCTCAACACGACTGTGAACTTGTCTCTAGTGCTTTACTTCATTCTTGTTGTTGATATTTTTTATAAATAGCCATTTTGTCCTCTCACCGCCCCAATCCGTTACCTCCCCTACCCCCACCCCCACCCCCATCTAGCCTCTGATTGAGGTGCTAACGACGTACCTAGGAGGCAGCTGGAAGAAGGTGTGGGAAGGAAGAGGAGCAGGAAGCCGGAGAAAGCCACTAATTGGGCAATCAACCCTGAATAATTGAAAGTTAATTGCCGCGGTCCTTCTTCCCAGTGTGTCACAGCTAATCCCCTACAAACCTCAAAGTTTCTTTCTACCTCTGAAAAATTCTGGCTCTTTGAGGCGTGCATCTGCTCAGACCTAACATTTGCTTCTGTGGAATGGCTTTCGATGGTGCACCTAAGGGCTTGGGTTTTCTCTTCCTGTCAGGTTTTGGGCCCATATGATGTTGACAAGAAGGCCACACCTTGTACCCAGGATACCTAAGCTATGCCATCTCCCAGAAATTTCCCCATCATGTTTTTGTTTGTTTATTGAGACAGGGTCTCACTGTGGATCCCAGGCAGACCTCAATTGCTTGTTCTCCTGCCTCCACCTTCCAAGTGCTGGGAAGGAGGCCTCTGCTACCATGTCCAGCTGTTTTTCTAGATTTTTCTATGAAGACGACTTTCCATTTTTATTTCTTTTTGTGTATGCCAGGCAGTCGCTCTACCACCGAGCTACACCCCGGCCCCCTTTCCTGTGATGTTTGATTGGTACCCAGCTTGCTTGTGGAAGATGGCCTGTCAGCGGTGTGGCTCTGTTCTTCCTTGTCTCTCTCCAGAGGACCCGGGTGATGGCGTGAAGCCATAGAGCAGTCTCTGCTGTGTTGGGGTCTTTAGCATTTTGCGATAGATAGTTCCACTCAGCTGACGGGGTCGTTACAGATGGTCCAGAGGAGCAGGAGCATCTGAAATGGAGAGTGTGGGCAAACGCACGCAGGGCGCTGTAAACTGAGAAAGTTCACAGACTGTGCGGGCATCACCACAGCCTCCAGTGCTCCCTTCAGTGTCTCAGCAAACCTTTAAAGCCGAGTGTTCCCAAGTGTCAGCTCCCACCGGACAGAGCTTCAGAGTGCAGCTCGGAAACAAGCATTCTGACATTGCCGACAGGACTGTCCCACCGTCATTAGAAACAACATTGTCTTAGGCGCCCACAGATTTCCCCAGAGAGCTTTTATCTCTGGGCAAATCCTCCTAAGACTAATCCCCGGGCACTAACTATATTTAATTTTTTCTCCTCTTGGATGGCTTACAGTAGTAGGGACCGCATAGCAAATACAAGCAATCCTTTGTGTGGTCCCTCCCTGTGCCTGGGTGGGAAGCTGAACTTAAATATATTCTTGTAAAACTGTCAGTTTTTTTTTTTTTTAAAGAGAATTTCATCTCAGTCTCCATTATTTTCCTGTGACAGGCCAGCCCCTTATTTTCCTTTTTTTTTTTTTTATTAAGAAGAAATTTTCTTGTTTTTAAGTGTTGTTTCACGGAGAAACACAAAGCCCGGTGCTCCCGTCTCTTTTCACAGGCCCAGTTAACGGGGCCTAATGTGCATCCATTACGAGAATTCTCTTTGTGCAGTGAGACTAGACTCCTGTGTGGATCAAAAAGAAAAAATGTCCTCCCATTACCACTTCAGAATCCTGTTTGCCTCCAAAGAGAGTAAACAGGATTATGTATCATTAGTACTATTTAGAATAAGAGCCCTCACGTATGCATCGCGCTTCCCCAAACAGCAGCTCCCGCATTCTCGTGCCCGCCTTTCACAGAGGTGGAGGCACATAGGATAGGCTCATTGTCCTCCAGTGAGAGGTGAGGAGACAGGGATAAAAGGTGCCAGGGGTCCAGGCTCATTGGCAGAAGAAGAAAGATACAGACCTTGGCACGGTTCTTCCCAGGAAAGATAATGCAGCCTCAGTGTAAATGAATTTACCCGCTGTCCTGCCACTGCAGAGTCTCGGCCTTCAGATCAGGATCGCAAGAGGTGAAACCTTTGAGAAAATTCTATAGAACCCAACCTAAGGGGGAAAAGAAACCTCTCTAAGTAAGCTCAAATCACAAGAATTCTACTTTTGTTACTTTACAACAGTGTTCAATTGAAACAGAACCCAAAAAAGGAAAAAAGGAAAGAAAGCCTGTTCGGCCCGTAACCCATAACCCCAGCGCTCTCACCCACCCTAGGCTGATGTGTGTAAAAGTTCCTTCTCCCCATAAATCACCCATGCCCTTCATACTGGGCTCCCAAACCTCCAGCTGTGAACTTAACGCCCTGACATTTCCCGCAAATGGGTTTTGTCGTTCACGCGCAAGGAATGAGTCCTTTACATCAAATTAGCAAAAAGGAAGGGTCTTCTACATCTTTGGAATCTGAAACCTGCCTTTGGGGGTCCCACCTAGTGTCATAGTCCTTCTTTCTACATTCCTTTGACGTCTGTGGCCAGTAGGACAATTCAAGAATTCAAGTAGATTTTCGATCACCCTGAAACAGGGGCAGAAGGGAGTCCGAGTGATCTCACATACGCAGTCACGCCCTTTTCCCTGGAAGGCCAGCCTAAACCAGGTGGAACAACCTAGCTTTAATAGGAGGATGTCAATTTGTGGCTTAAGTGTTTCAGAAGGGAAAAAAAAAATCTCTAAGTCTTGGTCCTGGTAAGCTCACAGCCAGAGCACAGACCCAGCTCACTAGGGGGACTTGAACCAGCTCACCAGATGTCTAATTAATGCCTGCTGTCAGCTGCTCAAATGTCACACTGATGGAGCGTCTCTCTCTGCAGCCACTGTTTTAGTGATAAAGATTACGCGCTGATGTCGCTGTGCTCCTGGGTTAACGTTGTGGTGGGGAGAATGACGGGCATAGACCGGGCAGCCAAGCACGTTGTGGTTTCCAAGAACGAGATTGTGTTCTACGACCACCTCATTCTCTGTACCGGGCAGCAGTACCAGGTAAGGCTGGTGCACCGGGGGGCGCGGCTGGTGCACGTGGACGTGGCAATATGCTTACTGGGGCGCACACTCCCTGCGTAAAGAGCGTCCTGTCTTCCCGCACAGCTGCCACTCTATATTCATAGAAGTGCTCTTCAAGGCCTGCACACATGACCAGAATGGTGTCTGCAAACCCTCCCAGGAAAGCCATTCCAAGAAAAACATTCTGTTGGGGGGGGGGGGGGGAAATCACAGCTAGTTGGAGAAATGTCATTCCTGAAGCTGTTGTCCCAAAGTCTAACACTTATGGATCATCATAACAGGCTCCAGACCCAACCAGGCATGCATTTGTGCTAAATTAATTTATGCCTCAAGAGGCTAGCATTTGGCTGGGGCGATGTGCTCACGCGAAAGCATTTCAAACATGCGCACCTTCTGTCAACCCTTATTTTATTTTGTCTCTCAGTTATGAAACTAGGAAATCAGATTGACTAGTTTCCCAGTGACCACGCTTTCTGCCTGAGTGCTCCAGCCACGCTTGACTAAAGCATTGCTAGCTAGGACTGAAGCTGCTTCCTGTCTGAGGACAGCAGCTCTTTGGGACTCCCACAGTGCCCTGTGCAGTGTTCTTTTGTGTAATGCCCAGAAATCAGGCGTCTCTCCAGTGAACTTACTTTATTACTTAAGGATTGGTGTGTGTGTGTGGGGGGGGGGGTCCTGAAACCCTTCCGCCAGTGTTGTGGGTTCGGCAAGAGAGTGCGTGCGCTTCCCTTGCCTTTCAAAGGCAGACAGGAGGCAGCACAGAGGACTCCACAGGTCCTCTGGCTACCCAAGTAGCCGGGGCATAGCTGAGTGCAGGTCCTCAGCCTTGGCTGCACTTTGAGACCTCCCGGGGTGCTTTCGAAACACATCCCCACACGTGTCCCCAGGAATTGCTTCAATTATGCTAGGTGAGGCTGGTCGTGAGTATTTTCACTATGCTCCCCAGGTGGCTTAAAGCAGAGGCAGAGAACTGCTTCAGCTTTCTTGACATTGAATCCCTTACATGCACCTTACAACAAGACCTCCCAAACTGCTTGGCCACACACTACCCCTGAGCATCCCTTTAAGGTGCAGGCTCTGAGCAGGGACCCTCAGAGTATGGTAACCTGAGATAAGAGTGTCTAGCATGCTCTCTGGGGAGGCCGGGCTGCCATGAATGGACTGCAATTTCAGTGGCTTGGATCGATCTCTTTAAAAAAAGAAAAGAAAAAGAAAGAAAGCTTTTAAGATTTTTTTTTTAAAACTAAGACTTATTCTTGAAGGGTAAAAAAATAGATCTTCCTAGTTAAAGAATAAAAAGTTAGTGGGAAGACGCCTCCTTTTGCTCTTAAGAATTCCTTCTGCTTTTCACTAAACGAGAATGAAGTGCAGGATGCCCTGTCAGCCTGTCCCCCCTCACCTGCCCCCTGGCTGCACCACTGCCTGCAAGCCCACACTTTGGAAATGGAGCAGAGGACTCAGCCAGCTGCCCAGAGACTCGGGCATCTGCCCATGTGTGCCCAGCTGCCCCTGCAGCTTTTCGTCGGCAGCACATAAGCTCTTGCCCTTTTCACAACAGGAAAAATGGAATGAAGAAGTGATAAAGGGGAGTTCCAATTTAATTTTTCCAGACGGACATAAAAATCAAAGGTACATAGAGTGATCGAGAAAGGGCAGCTGAATTCATTGGGGACCATCTAGCTGTTCTGTCTTTCCCTATGTCCTTCGCTCCAGCTCTCTCACGCTTTTGTTCCAGATTTGTAAGCCAAATTAAAATGATGACAGTGGAGCTTAAACCCAAAGCAAGAAGACAACATCTCATAAAATGTAATTATAACCCTTAGCCTCTCGTCAGCACACCTCAGTCTAAAACATTCTGCAGTATTTCTCACTCAGTCTCTTTCTGAGATTCCTGGAAGCAGGATCACCATTTTGAACTGAGGTCAAGGTAAGAGACAATGGCTGCATGTTTTTGTTTTTCTGACCCTCGAGTTGAACCCCAGTTTTTGTCTCTGGATTTTTATTGATCGTGGTACAGATTGTGTGCTGGGAACAAAACTTGGGTTCTGGAGAAGAGGAACAAGTGTTCTTAGCTGCTGAGCCATCTCTTCAGCCCATTTCTGTTGGCGAGCACATGCCAGATTTGAACACCACTCCCAGCTTGCTCCTAGTGAAGTCCCAGAGCCATATGCTCATGAACTGGATGGAAAAGTGGGAGATGTCTTCTCATGCCCAGATTTGTGCTACCTCACTGAAAGAGGAATGACCAAACTTGTCAAAGTCAAATGAGTTTGTCTCTGGCCAAGAAAACAAACAAGCAAGCAAACATCAAAACAAAACTGAGGCATAGGCTTCTGACGGGATGATGGCCACTAAAAGCCAGTAGATGGGAAGACGAGAGAGACAAAGCAGTAGGAATAGGCTAGGTGTGGCTCAGAATCATGGAGTCTACAGCAGGTACATGCCATCTGGGCAAGCAAAAGTGTGTGGCTGAAGGAATGACATGAAGTTTGCAGGCAAATGGATGAAACTAGGAAAAAAATCATCCTGAGTGAGGTAACCCAGACCCAGAAAGATAAACATGGTATGTATGTACTGATAGGGGATATTAGCTGTAAAGGATAACCATGCTATAATCCACAGCACTAGAGATGCTAGATAACAAGGAGGGCCCAAAGAGGGATGCGTGGATTTGAAATAAAAGAGATCTCCAGGGTGTACTGGGGGCGGGGGGGGGGGGGGGGGAGACATTAAAAAAAAAAAAAACAAAGCAAAGAGTACAAACTTATTGGGAGTGAGGACTATTTACACTGGTGGCCCTCCCAGGAACAGACCCGAGAAGGACACTCCTGTGTCAGAAGGGAGCTCCAGTCATGGTGGAGGGGAACTGGAGTCTGTGTCTCATCTCTGGACAGGCTTGTGACAGGAATTTAAAAATGTTAGCAGAAAACTCTCCTTACCCCAGAAGAGAATTGTTCACTTGATTGATTCCAAGCAAAATCAAAACCTTTTTTTTTCCCCTTCTTTCATTTAGTTACATTCTGGCAAATGTCAACGAGTGAGGCATTTCTCATTGTTTTGTGAGAATGATGGGGGCAATGAACAAATTTAAGAAGAAAAATAACAGATTGTCAAATGGTCCCCCTAAAAGGATAAAAATAATGGCGGCATAAACAATCTCCTGTCTGGTACTAAATGACAAAAGAAAGCAGAAGTAAGGACATGGAATTCTAGAGGAAATGTGATAACTTGAGAGCCACGTGTCCACCTAGGTCTCAGAGGCCATTCTTTATATGCAAGACCTTAGGAAAATTATCTCTTGTGGGTTTTTGTTGTCGTTGTTCTTTTTAGTTTTTTTTTTTTTTTTTTAACTTGTACTCCAAATAACAGACAGGGAATTCAGAGTCTTCCAGTCGTTAGAGGACATAGGTGGCCATTCAATGGATGATTTCAAGCAGTAATGGAAATAATTTACAAATAATTTACATTCTGAACATACCTACTAATATAATCCCCACTCTAAACCAGGGTAAGACAGATCAGGAAATTGATGGAGAAGAGGTGTGGCTAAGGAGGAGTGGGCACTGTCTACAAGCGCCGCAGCCTGATGGGATCATTTTAGTGGCGGAGTCTGCCTGCCAGTTGAGAGGAACTGAGCCAAAGTATGCTGAGGAGCAGCACAAAGAAATTCACCCATGAAACCCTGGACCAGGAAAAGGCGAGAAGAGAAAGGCAAAGGCTGCAGTGGTGCAAGTACAAACCAGAACGACATAAGCGGAAATGCAAGTTGGGACAGAGAATGTCACGGTTGCAAACTGATGTAAGACTAGGACCAGGTTTACATGAAATTTGAAACACAAGAAAAGCATCCAGTCAAAATGACTGTTATTTTTTTAAAAAAAATAAAAAGACAGTTAAGGGGCTGGAGACATAGCTCAGTGGTTAAGAGCACTTGCTGCTCTTGCAGAGGACCTGAGTTCAGTTCCCAGTGCTTATATCAGGTGGCTCACAACCATCTGTAACTCCAGCTCCAGAAAATCCAGTCCTGTCTTCTGGTCTCTAAGGCTATCAACACACACGTGGCATATACTTACACAGACACACACACTTACACATCAATGAAAATGAAAATCAATCAGTTTTGGAGAGATAGCTAAAAGGGGCCAGTGAAGGGCCAGTGAGATGACTCAGTGGATATGGGCACTTGCTGCCAAGACCGACAGCCTTGAGTGCGAACTCTGGAGCCCACATGACGGGAGTAGAAATCTGACTGCTGTTTATTGTCTGATCTCCACAAGTGCCCCAGCAGGCATGCCCTCTCTAGGAAAAAAAATAAAAACATAAAGTTTTAAGAGCTGGAGAGACCGCTCAGTCTAAAAGCATGGGCTGCTCTTCTGAGGCATCTAAATTGGATTCCCTGGACCCATGTTGAGTGACTCACAACTACCTGTAGCTCAAGCTCCAAAGGATCAATGCTTCTGGCCTTCATGGGCACCAACATTCATATACCCACCACACACACACACACACACAAATGTAAAAAATAAATATAAAACATTAAAATACTTTAGTGGAAAAATACACAGTGACAGATGATGGAAGCAAACTCAGAAAAAGCAGCAAAGGAAAGTTGGAGAAAGAGAAGTAGTAATAGAGGGTGAACTTCATGATGCCAGTGTAGACAGCAGCCCCAAACGCCTTCCCTGCTGAACATGACTATATCAAAGGATACATCACAAAGACAAAAAGTGTTGACAACTTTACTCATTTTCTAGAATCACTGAGGAAGAGAAAGAACAAAGCACTCCTACAGAGGCTTGAAGTCACTGAGATACTTAGCTATAGGATGAAGCCTTGGGGTTGACCAGATGACCAGTCAGTGCTCAGACCCTCCTAAGGTTTCTTTGAAGAATTCAGTTCATATCTCATGGTCAAGATTTAGGACATCTTCCCAGAAAGATAGAAAATACTGTGTTATCTCATAGTCTGAAAGTTTGCTTCCAGAAGGAATGCTCATGCCTGGGAGAAGAATGGGACTGCCCCTAGAATCCTCATCAGGGTGGTAATGATCCTTCAGACTATTGAGTGTTCCCTGAGACAATCAGGATGGCTGACTCAACCCGCACAGTCATTGTTATGCCCTCTCCCATTTTATCAAATGACTGTAGTCAAGGACTGAGGGGGCATGAAGGGCGTGATTCATCCGAGGTCTTGTACTGCAGGCAAGCTTTTGTCATTGTCATTGTAGAACTCTTCCTGGCTCACAATTTAGGTCTTCCACTGTGAATCCACCACACAGTCCACAAAGATCTTCCACCAAAGTTTCAATTTTCCTTTCTCACTTCCCTGGGCTGCCTTTTTGTCTACACAATTTCCACCTGGCAGCCAGAGCGAAGGGCCAGAGTAGTGGCCTACTGAGCAATCTCAAGCAACTGTGCCATTTTATTTGGCAACAACAACAGTGTTTGTTTGGTTTTAATTTGAATCAAAAATAAAAAGTCAAGAGTCTACATGCAAACCCAAGGCTTTGACATTTCTTGAGAATCAGATCTGGCCATCCTGAGCCTGTGCTGTGCTCTGGCAGTGACTGGATGGGGCTGAGGCATGGCTGAACTCCTGGGCTAAGGCACAAGACTTCTGGTTGCCAGAGTGTCCTCAGCATGAACGACCAATGCTGGCCACCATCTCTTATTGTGATTTTATTGTTATTTTTTCTTATTTCTATTTCCATGCATGCTTGTGATAACAGCAAGAGAGCAGAAATAATACAAGGTGTGTGTGTGTGTGTGTGCAAGAGAGAGAGAGAGGGAGGGAGGGAGGGAGAATGAAGTAGAGAATTTCTCTCCTGATAAAGTGAACAATGACAGACTTATACCTTTTATAAGTAAACACTGACCTTCTGTGTTCTCTGTGGTTACTATGTAGACTTGAACATCAGCACCTGAAGTAGTGGCACTTGCGGAAGATAGTTCTCTCTCTCTCTCTCTCTCTCTCTCTCTCTCTCTCTCTCTCTCTCTCTATATATATATATATATATATATATATATATATCCATATCTGCTAGATCCAGAGCGCTCCAATCCTCTTAAGGCATCTTATCCCCTGATTGTGGGCAAGCCCCTATAGCTACCCTGTAAAGAACAGAATCTTGTATGGAGAAACTTCTGGAGTCCCAGGACTCAGCTAAAGAAGAGTGTGAAGCTCCTTTCTCAAGACCTTTTCCCTGGAAATCCAGCTGCCCCAGTGTGAGGTGCTCAAGTCCTAAATGGGTATTCCAGACCACAGGGAGCAGCAACCTTCAGATGGCTGATCGCAGCTTGCTAGCTTAAGATACTCTGCAGATGAGTCTACCCCCAGAGCCTCAAGTCACCATTAGCTGCCAATTCTTCCCAGCCAAGGCTCCAGCCATTGGAGCACAGAGAGAAAGTGTCCCTTGACTTGTCCCTGTCTGAATGACTGACTTACAAGAACAGTATGGCTCAGAATGGAGTATTTGGCTGGTCTCTGTCACTGAGTTTTGAAATAACGGATGACAGCATTGGACAAGCCGAGCAATTCGTTCTAAGAGTTGCCTCAAAGTGGTCATTCTGCTTGCTTATTTGTGTATTTCTTTCCCTCTCTGTTAGAACAGAATTTTATATCTGAAGACAGAAAAGGCCATGCCAGAGTATGGATAGAGACTTTATTTTCTTCCAATCACATCACCACTGATTTGACCGTTTCTCTGTAACGCGCCTCCAGGTTCCATGCCCCACGGGGGCTGATATCGATAAACATCTGACAAGCAGAGAAGTTGTGGAGAAGAGAGAGCTAAGGTACACTGGGAAAGTCCCGCACAACCTCTTCATTCTCAATGACGAGGAAGACTGTGTTAAGGCACTCATTTGGATGAGAAGCAACTCCATCCTCACAGAAGGTAAAGTTACTGTGACTGCAGCCTTTCAGAATAGCATTTTATTTTTATAATGAGGCTCATTCTTCATCTAGTTCCAGTGTATAATTAGTGTCTAATTAATTCCAACCAAATCATTCATCTGTCATGCTTTGTTTTCCAGATTAATTTACAACTTGTTGTCATTTTTGGATACCCAGAATGTTTTCTGAGGGAAAGAAAAAGGCTTGAGATAGTTTAATTATCTATAATTATTTTATTACACAAAATGAATATCCGAAGAGCAAAGCATGGCTGAAATCATTAACTAATTAAAGAATAATTTAATAAGCAAACATGTTTAGCAATTATATGGAAAATATGTCTCCCTTTGTGAAGCTGAAAAGAGCCAGGAGGAGGAAGAAAGGAGGGCGTTGGAAGGGCCCTTTTCTTCTCTTCAGGACCCATTGTTCCCTTTCTTGCTGTTGCCCGCGCAGTCCTCCCGTAAATAGACGCATTCGAGCTGCAGAGCACTTTTTGAACCCAACTGTGAAAGTAAAACATTTGTACAAATGCCTGCGCCACTCAAAAGCATTTCCAAGGCATCTTCTTCGCCATTGTTTGGATTTCTTTGAAATTGTTTGACTCGTGAAACAACTAGAATAGAGCCTGCTTTGCCCACGTGTTTTTGGCTGAAACCTGGGAGCCAGGAAATAGAAGTGACCATGCACTCAGCCCTTCATCTTCCCTAAGATCAGGTTGAGTCCCATGGCTACCTATGGGGAGAGCCGAGGTTCTCATCCTCCAAGGACATAAAGACCCCTAAGTGCCCAGAAAGTGGGCATCAAATTGCCAAATTAAATATCTTCATGTGTTAAGTATTCCTCCAGTAATTAATATAGTCAATGCAATAGAATTAAATATAGTTCCTTCTGATTTTCAGTTAATGACTTAGGTCTTTCAAGACTTCTGAGGTTAGTGTATTCAGGGCCTGAAGCAGTTAATGGGGATCGAATGGCATTCTTCCCATTTCTAGATTCTAGTTGCTAGTATGATATGAACTATTTGTCTCTAAATTTATGAATGAGATTGGCCTGTAATTTTCTTCAACGTGCTTTCCTTGTCAGGTTTTTTAGCTTAGGCGAATACTAGCTCCCCAAAGCGATTCTGGCTCTCGCCGTGTTTTTAGAGGAGTTGAAATAAAAGTAACCTAAAGGATGGATTTGAGTCATCAAAAGTCCGCACGGATCTAGAACCTCTAGAACCTGGGAGCCAGGAAATAGAAGCCAGAGGTGGGATCTATACATGAGAATTTGGAATGCAGCTGTAAACCTGTCATAAAACATCTTCAGATTTGTATCTACATAGGTTTAAACATGTTTCCGCATTTGACTCTTTATTTTTTTTTAATAACCACCATAGTTTTAAAAACCTCTAGATTGAGCTGTGTAGGCTTCAAGATTTCATGAGTGTCAGTGTGTGGTCATTATAAAGCACTAGTAAGTACCTTAGACTGTGCAGGGCGTGCAGTCTACTGCAAATATTCCTCTGGGGCCGCAGCAAGAGAGCCGCCCCAGAAATGCCTGAGCATGGCTGTGTGCCAGGAAACCTTTACAGTACCAGGTAATGAGACGTGTTTACTGAGTTCTCTTTAATCCATAGAACTTGGGACAAATTACATCAAATTATCAGACTCGACACAGAACATCAACTCCCTGACAGCAGAAGAGCCAAAGAACACAGCCTGTTTATCCTAGGACGGCAGCTTGTCCTGACAGTGGACAGGGTTTTAACCTTGAACTTGGAGTGTCTGAGGTGATGGGACTACGGAGCATTCTGACCCTTTGAGAGCAGCAATGCAAGCTCTTCAGGTTGAACCCGAGAGCAGGCAAGCAAGAAGCACTTCAGTCTCCTGCGGGTGCCTTTCTTGTTTGTTCTCTTGGTTCTCAAATGTGAGGGAAGGCCCTGCCCTCGGTGAACCTCTGTGAATGTGACTGGCTGTCAGAGTCGGTGGTTTTCTGAAACTTACTTTAAGAGGACTGCTTTTTTTTTAAATTTAGATTTAGGACTGTCTGCTGCCACTGAGAAGCCACTCTGAGAGTCTGTTCTTTTCCACTCAAGGGCCAGAATAAGCAATGTGTGGAAAGTAGTCCCTTGTCTTAAATGCAGGCTCTCCCCCGCCGCATCACCCAGGTATGGGTTGTTAGCACTCAGACAGAGTCAAAGCTTGGAGGGTATCTGAGGAGCCCAGCCCAGCCCAGTTAAATTAGCTCTGTCTAGAGGCCTTTTCAAGGGACTTCTCATGTGTGAAGACATAAGAAGGAAAGCATTACCTCCTGCCTGCCTTAGGAAACTCTCTTTGGAGCTTTTCCATAATTCAAGTCACATTCAGGCCTGGTTTTAGTTAGTCCCATTCAGGCCTTGGTCTTGAACTTATTTTCCTGTCCCTTCCTCCAGTACCCCACACCCCTTCGGAGCCATCCCTCCTCCCACTGAGCAGAATCCCAGGGACGCAATCTAAACCCCAGGACAGGTGTGCCTAGGGCAGTCGCCCAGTTGGCTACAGAAAGCATATCTCCACGTGGGAGCCAAGAGCCAGCAACAGACAGCTACCTCTGTGGGAGCTTCTAGAATACGGCACAGAGCAAAGGCAGCTTGAAAAGAGCTGTATTCATACCAAGCCGGGTATGCAGTGGATGTTCAAGAAGGTTGTAGTGCCTACAAGTGAAGACGACTCACAGTGGTTTTGTTTTTGTGTTTGAAATAGGGTCTTGCAGTGTATTGCAAGCTGGCCTCGATCCTTCTACCTCACCCTCTGGGTTCTGGGATTATAGGTATGCAACAGCCTGCCAGCTCTCACATTGAGTCATATCAAAACACTCTACTCTCAGCCTCACCTGGAAGTTGATGGCCAGCTGTGATGACTGGCCACCGCTTGGTTGAGATTGATAGCACTCTTACCAATCTCTCTGCGTTTCCTGCAAGAGTGCACATTGGCTGAGTAGACCGAGGGGAGGATCCTCACACTGAGTGACACCAAGTTAGGGGGTTGGTGGCATCAGCTCAGTTTTAGGGCCCACCACTCTCTTGAGCAAGTTATCGGACCCCTCTGTATGTCAGGCTCTGAATGAGATCTTCCTTACATGGGAGGCTATGCTAACAACTCAGGATAGCTTGTGTCTACAGAATTCTTAGTGTGGCTGAGACACTGTACCGAGGATCGGATAGAAGAACTCATTTGACTCATCAAATCCTCCCAACATCCCCTGTAAGGAAGACAGCATCGAGAGCCTAACATACAGAGGATGACAGCAGTCAGGTGAGGCGGTGCAGCCGCAGGTGCGAGCGATGGGCAAAGTGGTCACACTGACATTTGGTGGGGCAGCGAGCACAACCACTTCTAGTTCGTTCTCGAGTTAGTTGTGGAGTGGTGGTATCTGAGGCCAGAACCAGGAAGTCTGGCATGTCAATAAAGAAGGCTGTGTTCCTGCCTGCCTGTGTCTGAGTTAGACAGCCAGTCGTCCAGGAAGAATGGGGATATTCTTTGTAACAGCTTTTACTGTCTCAACTAATTTGCCCTCGTATACAGATAGTTGGTGATGGGGGCCGGGAAAGGTAACCAATGATAGGCCCTTCTCCCAAGAATCTGAGGAAAAGAAGCTGAGGCAAGAGGATCGCCAGGAGTTCTAGGCCAGCCCAGGCTACATAGTGAGTTCCAGGCCAGCCCGAGTTTATCTATGGGCTAGCAAGATAGCCCAGCAGATAAAAGCTCTTAGCATGCAAACCTGACAGTGTTTAGTCCCCAGAAACAACAGTGGACAAAGAGAAGTGAATCCTAAAAGTTGTACCCTGACTTCCACACGTGCATTGTGACATTCACATGCCTGCATTCATACCTCTCTCTCTCTCTCTCTCTCTCTCTCTCTCTCTCTCTCTCTCTCTCTCCCTCTCTCCCTCTCTCTCTCTCTCTCTCACACATACACACAGAGACAGACACACACACTCACACAGACACTCACACACACGCGCACGCGCACAGGCATGCAAGCACACACAATATTCAATAATAAAATTAGATCTTTTTAAAGAGAAAGAACCCCCTCTATCTACTGGCTGTGGCAGGGAGGCTTGCCTATCTCTTTGGAATCCACTTCCTAAGTCCTAGGAAAAGCCAGGGTTGGCTTCCCTGCAGCACTGGATGGCAGGAACAGTGACTGCTCCTGGGAGGAGGAGACTCCTGTTATACACACGCAGATGCCACTTCAGAATGTGGCCCCACTCCCAGCTGCTGCTTGACACTGCAGTCCTCTGCTCCCACAGGGGAGCCCAGTGGCCATGATGGAAGCAGCTGAGACTCCATTTTCCGTGCTCTAGAGTTACAGATGTCAATTATCCCAGTTCCCGGCCCTGCTCTGAGTTGTGGAGAATAGGGAGTGACGTCACAGCTCAAAAGGTGGCTCTCAAGTACAAACAAAACCAGCAGTGTTCAGCTGGGGGGTTCTAATAGAACCCAGCCACTGATACATCAGAGCCGTTTGTGGCATTAATTGAGACTAATTGAAATTCATCTGCTCTTACCTCTGTGCTTCCCCTGAAAATGAAAAGAAGGGTGCAAGTAAAGTTAAAAAACAAAACAAACAAAAAAAAAAACCAAAAAACAAAAAAAACAAAGCCACCCTAATGACTTGAAATGGATCAATTATTTTCATCTGTAGCTAAATACGGTTTACTGCCTTATTAAAAGCGTGTTTATAGGAAGAACAAACATTAAAATTCCAGTGCACGAGTCGCCGTAGACAGAACCTTTGTTGCAGCGAAAACATTCTTCCCTTCATGAATGAGGGAAAAATGAGGCAGGTCAGGCCGGGGTCAGAGAAACCTTATGCTCTAATTTACAAAAAGCCTAAAGAGTATTATTGTCTGTTTGTAGGCAGGAGATGTTTTGTAAAGAAGTGGTGTTTTTGGTAATGTTCTACAATTTTTTAAAAATTCTTTCATAAACTAGCAATTTCTTGATTTCGTCCAGATAAAATCCCAGTTAGAGGATTTTAAATCCAGGCTTGCTCGTCCATCCGCAAGTGCAGCGCAGGGCTCTGGGATATAAAGCCTGCTCACTGTGAGTTCCCTGGACCCACCCACTGGCTGCGTGTGACTTTGACCTCTCTGCTCTGCTTTCTGGGGGGGGGGGGACAATAAAACCTATCTTCCAGGCCTGTCTGGGGATGAAGAGGTCATACAGAATGACCATATGTCTCTTTTGAAGTGGACGAAGAAAATTGAAGTCTTTGTTAAAATAGAAGAGAATGGGGCCCAAGAGATGGCTCAGAGGGTGAAAGCCTGGTGAGCAAACTGGTGACCGGAGCTTGAGCCCTGGAACCTGAGAGGGTGGAAGGAGAGGATTGACTCCACAGACTGTCCTCCAGCCTCCACCTGCATGCTGCGACACCCATGTCACATCTCACACACACATATAATAATAATAATAATAATAATAAATGAAAATTTAAGCAACAAAACTAAATAGGAAACAGGAGGTGTGGTGGTGCACACCTGTGATCCCAGTATTCTGGAGACTGAGGCAGGCAGATTACAAGTTCAAGGTCAATTTAAGCTACAAAGCAAGTCTCAAAAAGTAAAACAATAACCAAAAAGAAGAAGAAGAAGAAGAAGAAGAAGAAGAAGAAGAAGAAGAAGAAGAAGAAGAAGAAGAAGAAGAAGAAGAAGAAGAAGAAGAAGCCAGTTGCCACTTCATGTCTGCAATCCCAGGATTTGGGAGGGAGAGGCAGGAACTCGGAGTTCAACTTCATGGTCAACATTGGCGACATAGTCTGGAAGAAAATCCTTGTTCAACCCATGTACACAGATTTTCTCAGTTTTTTGTTTGTTTGTTCATTTTTTTTCTTGAGTTCTTGAACTCTAAATATGCAGCCTGACCTCTGGGTCACAATGTCCCTCCTTTCTTCCTAAGCTGCAGTATCTCCCAGAATCCTCCTTTGCCTTTGGGGTGCTGGGGTGGTGGTCAGTGAGGTCCCAAGCAGGGACAAAGCAGGTTCTCCCAGTATCTGAGCCAGAGAATAAAGTGTCTTCTGGCCTCCCCTGGAATGATTTCTTAGGATGTTCTGTTACTTTTGTGGTAAATGTCTCACTAAGAAAAAAAAAAAAAAACACTGTATTTTATTCCTTGAACTTAATAGAGAGATTAACTTAGCTTTCCCTTCCTAGGAAGGCATCTTACCCTAAAATATGAGGGGATTTTCAGACCCTTGGCACCGTAACTGTAATCAGGGACCAGGATGACAAAACTGATACCCCCTCCCTCTGTGAAATAAGTCACAGGCCCTCGTGCCGAGGTGCACTGCTGCGGCTGCCATCCCAGGTGTGGCAGATGTGACCTCTCATGCTGGTGTGCTCACTCCTGCTTAAAGGAAGTACCAGAGGCAAGGCAGTCACTGTTTCCAGAAATTCTTATCTTAGATGCCAGGTTCCTACCCTTCCCTGCAAAGACTCAGAATCGTAAGACACTGAGTCCTGGGATTGCATTGGTGACATTTACCTTTGACCAAAGGCTGTCTCTGAAGATGTTAGAGCAATGGCAGATGGACCTTACATAACCAGAGTCTTCCTCACCCGCTCCATATACAGGACCAAGGTGTTCTGGGCCTGGGGGACCCCATGCATGTTCTTTGTCTATCTCCTGACAAAAGTAGGCAGCTGTTAGCAAAGTCAAGGATTTTCTGCTCCTTCCTGTTCCTTATGCACGTGTCCTTCAGTTCATCTGAAATACCCTGCACCACCGCTCGCATTCCCTGGCTTTTGAACTCATCCTTTTCTTTCATACTTGCAGATTCGGGACAATCTGGGTCTCAGGCTCTCGTTGTCCTTCTACCTCTCTGTCCCTCTTGTTCTCTCCTCATTCCGTTTATGACTTGATTAACCCCTGTGATGCGATAATTGTACAATGGATAAGCTTCATCTCAGACGTAAGGAAGTCCTAAGATCTGAAATCTGAAACAAAGTCAGCACCACACTCTAAAGATCCTAAGAGCCACATGCTCTCACGGCCCCTTCAGAAAGCTGCGCTTTCTCTGCCTGATGCCTGACTTTCTCTAAACAGCACAAGGGGTTTCTTGTCTCCCTGTGTTACCATGGCACCTACATGCGGGAGTGTTATTTGACAGTTTCTGTTTATAACTTTGATCACACTGAAGATTATATAGGATTTTGTGAACTACACTGGAAACCTAAAGTCAGATCTAATACTGTCTGAACTACCATCGCTAAGGTGAACATGTTTGTGTTTCATAGCCCACCTACTGACTAAGTACTTCTTACCACACACATGCACACTGAGTGAAGTTTGTCCTGGGGCAGTAGGAAGGGGGCATGCGCTCTACTGTCAAAGCACAGTGGTGGTTTGCAACTTTAATTCAAAAAAAGAAAAGAAACAAAAAGGAGAGCAGAGGGCCTGCAAAAGCAGAGCAATTGGCTACTGAAAATGCCAGGGAAAGCTTCCATAGTGCAGCCACAAGGCACTGGGCCACCGCAGCTGTGGTCCCAGAGGGTCAGGCTACCTCTCAAGCAGACAGCAGATCTTGACTGTAGCATCCACACCGTGCTGACTTGGCAGATATCCAGAAGGCAAGGGTTAGGGAGTAAGGGAGGCTTGCACCAAGGTTCCGGAAGACTGCCGAGAATGAACGATGTGTGTCTGGGACAGATTTCTGGCAAGGAGGCTCCAAGAGGTTGTGAAGTAAAATTGTGGTGTGAAGTTTAAGTTGCCGTGGAAACTCTAGGTTTCCGATGCCAGGAACATGGAATGCTCACCAAGGAAAGGTATAGCCATCAAGTAGAGATGGCCCAAGAGAGATGTTATGTATGTTAAAGGTAGCATAGCCCTATGGCCGCCCAGGCCTACCAAAGCCTGGTGAAGCCCACCATAAGCCTTAAGTGCCAAACACGGAACAGTGGGGCTTGGTATACCTTGCTGCACTTTGGTCAGTGGCCTGAACTTTCCTTGCTGTCCTCCTGTCCCTCACTTTTAGAATGGGAATGACTACCCTGTTCTATCGTGAACTTGAATGAAAAGTTCTCCTTTTCATTCTATAGGGGCTCAAAACTAAGAGAGCGCCTAAAATCTCGGGAACGGCTTTGGACTTCCGAATAGAATTGGTACTTTAAAGATGAGGGTACTTTTGGACGTTGAACTGAAATGCATTTTACATTATGAGACGGGCATGAGCCCATGGAGAGTAATGGAAGAATGATACGGTTGGAATCTGAAACTTTCCCTGTGGACTCGTGTGTTCCAGCCCTTGGTCCCCAGCAAGGGACTAAGTGTTATTTGAGGAGATGATGGAACCTTTAGGAAGTGGGGGCCTCACCCGGGAAAGTGAGTCACTTCTAGTACGCCTCATGAGTTAGAACCCAGCACAAATTTCAACCCAGGTTCTCTCTACTTCATTCACTGACGTGGACAAATCACCTCCTGTGCTACTATGAGCACCACAAAACGGAAGCAGAACGAATCCTCTCCCCTTACATCGGTTCTTCTTGAGTGATTTGTCATAGTAACAAGAAGAGTAACTGGGGAGTAGAGGAAGCCTTGAGTGAATGTGTGAGGAGGGGGGTGAAGTCCCAAGTAGATGTGTGTTGTTGACATGGGCGCAGCCATGTCAAGGATACCAATCTCTCAGACAACATGGGAACTGGCAAAGCCTTCCTCCTCGTGAAGTTCAGAAGAAACTGGCAAAGCCTTCCTCAATGCCAATAACCAGTGTTTACCAACAGCTGACCAGTGTGCACAAAACTCGCCCCTCCCCTTCCTCCTGCAGGATGCTTGCAGCCTGACACTGCTTCCCTACCCTGACCACTGAGAACAGCGTGTTCCCTCTCTGCTGTAAAGAATCAATACTCTGAGTGAGGTTTGTTATATAGTTGGTGCTGGTACTGCTGTATCAAGATGAGCACAGCCCAGCTTCTCTGTACAGATCTCTCTCTCTCTCTCTCTCTTTCTCTCTCTCTCTCTCTCTCTCTCTCTCTCTGTGTGTGTGTGTGTGTGTGTGTGTGTGTGTGTGTGTGGCCCCAGTCAGGTCAAGTTCCAGCCTTATGTATCATGGAGCCAATGATAAAGTATATAAAAGTGCCGGTGTTGTACTTGGCATATCGGAGTCATAAACAAATTGCCTCTAAAATTTCTTTGCAAAATAAAAGTGAGAAACGATGAAAAAAGAGTTCCCAATTTCAGGAAAAGAGTGGAAAGAAAGATCTCCCGTGGAAAAGCTATTTCAAAGGCAACAGATTGGACTGGCGAAGCCAACAGACTGACTCTGTCGTGCCAGGCTGTTAGCTTGTCTCCTCCTCGTGGGTCTGTACTACAGTCTGACTTATTTCCAAACAAATTATAATGAGATTCTTGTGTATTTCATGAGGAATGAGACGATATCATCGGATGGAAAGAAAGTATTTGATGGAACTGTGAAAGCGGCCATTACACGTGACTGGCGTGGCCCACGCCCCGCCCCTCCCTGTGTCGTCAGAAGGCCCTTCCCTGCTCTCTTGGCTTTAGGTGTGACTGGGGGCCATGGAATCCTGTGGCTGTTGTGTGAGCAGGGACTTGAAGTAAACTCCAGGATTGGTGTTCTTGCATTTTGTCCTAAGTAGACTATGCCTCGGGGAGTTATCTGTTCAGGGAAGACAAAACACGTGTTGAGCAAACTCCTACCCAGCAAACCACAAGGTGGAAACGTGTCAGGAAACTCCAGCTCTCCACAGGTGTGTGACAATGCTCACCACGCTTGTTTAAGCTGTTTGGCACTGGCTTTGGGGATGCTTGTTGTGAAGCACTGTTGTGATAGCTGTCTGTTAGGAAACTAAAGAGTCACCTCTCTTTTAGGGACTGTTAGTTCAAGCTGAAGAAAGCTGTTACAGTCGGGTCCTGTGTCCCCCCACATGGCCCATATGCTTGGTCCCCAGTCTGTGGCTCTATTGGGAGGTGGTATGACCCTTTAGAAGTGGTATCTTCTGGATGGAAGTCAGCTCAATAGAGTAATGCCCTTGAAGGGGGGACTTGAATCCCTCCTTTTCCCGTCTCTTCTGTCTCAGAGCCATAATAAGGGGATGGGGCAGGCTCCCTCAGACACACACACACCCCAATATGATGTTCTACCACACCATTGTCCAAAAGACAAAAGAACCAAGTTCCATGACCAAAGCTTCTGTAGCAAAATAACTCATTCTTCCTTGTAAGTTGATATCTCTCAGACACTTTGTCACAGTTCAAAAACTGTCATACTAGCCCAAACAGTTCTAGGTTAGACTTTCACTAGTCTTACCAAAAAAGTAAAGGTCTTATAAAATATATTGATTTTTTTTTTTAGTTAGAAACATCGTCAAAGCTGTTGACGGTCCATTAGGAGCACTTGTTAGTCCAGTTTGCCACATATTCCAGCAGAGCTGCCCTTCTTCCCTGGGTATGCAGGAAAACGTTCACAGTGGAATTGCTCTCAGCTAGCATGGCAGAGTGTGAAACACAAAAACCTGGGCTCTGTGTGGCCTACACACTTAAATTTCTTCAGCTGAAAACGAGCGTGCTTTGTAACATCTATTTAGAAAGACTGGGACTCAGCCCCCTGACAGTTCGAGTGTCCTGCCTTGTCTCCTGGCAGGCCCACTCATGGTGGAACAGGGCTGCCAAGATTGCTGTTCTGCAGCAGGCAGGAGCTTCAGGACTTTAAACAAAGTATTGACCCTATCGGCCAAGGAACCTGCTTCCCAATACTGGCCAAGAAGAGTAAGGCTACCCTCTCCCCCTCCCCCACACACTGCTGGCTTGACATCCCATGACAGAGGAGCAGGCACACGGGAGTATTTTCTAGAAGTAGGCTGCCCCAGAGGCGCCATCTGGAAGTTCTTGGAGCTTATCTTTTTACTAACTAAGCCTTCTTTTTGGACCGAAAACAAGTTTTAATGGTGTCCTTTGCCATACAGAAGCTTTTCAGTTTCATGACGTCCCATTTATTAATGTTCTTAGCGTCTGTGCTTTCGCTCTGTTCAGAAAGTCTTCTCCTGTGCCACTATTAGAGTCAGTATATCCCGCTTTATGTTGAGTTCCTTGGTCCATTCGGAGCTGAGTTGTGTGCAAGATGGCAAGTATGAATCTATTGTATTCTTCTACAAGCGGCCATCCAGTTTGACCAGCACTATTTGTTGAAAGTGCGATTTTTTTTTCCAGTGTGTATGTCTGGCTTCTTTATGAAAAATCAGATGTTCAAAGCGGCAGGATACAGAATGGGAAAAGATTTTTTTTTACCATCTACACATCTGATACAGGGCTAATATCCAAAATATATAAACTCAAAGAAATTGGACATCAAGAAAACAAATAACCCAATTTAAAAATGGGGTACAGCTCTAAACAGAATTCTCAAAAGAGGAAATTCAAATGACCGAGAAGCACTTAAAGAAATGTTCAGCATCCTTAGTCATCAGGGAAATGCGAATCAAAATTTCTTTAAGATTTCATCTTAAACCAGTTAGAATGGCCAAGATTAAAAAAAAAAAAAGACAGCTCATACTGGCAAGGATGTGGAGTAAGGTAAACACTCACTCGTTGCTGTTGGGAGTGCAAACTTGTACAGCCACTGTGGAAATCAGTGTGACAGTTCCTCAGGAAGATGGGAATTGATCTGCCTCAAGATCCAGCTGTACCACCGTTGGGCATATAACCTTACAGCATAGACACTTGTTCATCCATGTTCATTGTTGCTTTATTCATAGTAGCCAGAAATTGGAAACAAATCATCAGTGGATTGATGGATGAAGAAAATGTGGTACATTTGCACAATGGAATATTCAGTCATTTAAAGAATGAAATTCTGAAATTCACAGGTAAATGAATGGGACCAGAAAAAATCATCCTGAGTGAGGTAACCAGACCCAGAAAAATAAATATGACATGTATTTGCTTATATGTGGATAAGTCATTGTTAAACAAGCTATAATCCATATAACCACAGAGGAATAGCTGGAGACTAAAAGACTGGGAGAGGAAGGGATCTCCCTGGGAATTGGATAGTTATGGATGGACAGGGGCAAGGTGGAGTACTGGAAAGGGAGGATCAAATCGGGGGGAGGAGGGAAGAGAGGGTTCAGTGGAGGGAATATGGGGAAGGACATCCAAAACTAAAGGCCATTTAAGGAGTCATGTGGAAGCCCAGTGTAGTAGAAGCCTCCTAATCATATACGAATGCAATCTAAGTGAAATTCTCAAGTGATGAGGGGTACAGAGCGCCAACTGGACAATTACAAATGAAGCTTCCAGTACTAGTAATGGGCTGCATCTAATGAAGTTGTTGACCAAAGAAGCTCCATAGGAACCCCAAAACAACCCAGGCTATTTCCAAGGCTACTGATTGCTCCCTTCAAACTGATGGAAAGGTCCTATTGCTGAAGACAACACCTACATAACTCATTGGAAGTCCAACTGGTGATTCTCTAGAGCTTTTACCCCTATGGTCTATTGTTCATGGAACTGGAAGGTACTCTGCATGCTACCAAAGGAGAAAAGTAAGCACCAGCTCAAATACAAACCTTTTGGTCTTCAGTGGTGACCTGCCTGCAAAATATGATGGTGCAATAGTGGCACCAAGCTTATGGGAGTAACCAACCATTACCTGATTTGATTTAAGGCCCACTTCACGAGATGGGACCTCTGCCCAGCACTGCTTAGGTGGTCAAGATCCTGAGACTAGCTAGGCAAGGAACCTAGGGAAAACCAAATACTATTGTTCTGCTAAAGGAACATAGCAACAAAATGGCTACTAATGACAATCTTATATACTCAAAGATCATTCACTTGCTTAGCCACCATTAGAGAAGCTTCCTCCCACAGGAGATAGGAGCAAATAGAGAGACCCACGGCCAGACAATATGCAGAGTGTGAGAATCCTGGGCTTACTCAGTCCTAAAAGGAATGTCTCCATCGAATCCTAAATATCTCCATCGAATGCCTCCCCTTAGCGCCCAGGGAACTCTGCAGAAGAGGAAGTAGAAAAGGTGGAAGAGCCTGAGGGGATGGAGGATGCCAAGGAAACGAGCCTTTCTGAACACACCAGGACCAATGTACAGGAGAACTCAGAGACCAGGGCAGCATGCACAGGGCCTGCACAGGTCTGTACCAGATGGGGTCCTAGAGCTGAAAGAAGTGGACATGTGTCCCCATCCCTAACCCAGAAGCCGTCTCCAGTTGATACCCATGTGCCAATGAAAAATTAGTTTTCTCCAAGGGAGTCTCCCTGAGGAAACAAACCACTCTTAAGAGTAGGTCCCATGCTCAGTGGTAGATGGCCACCACAGAATGCTCAGTGGCTTGTTTGGAGGTTCTTTGTCTCATAATATTGAGCCAGGGCCTTTAAAAAAAGAAAACTTTCAGGTTCTTTGAGTATATATTATGACTTCCAGTTTTATATTTTAGTGGGATCCCTGTGTGTGCAAACGTGTGTGTCTCTGTATCTATATGTGTTTCTCATGCTTTTTATTTGGTTCTTCTTCGTGCTTTTTCTGTGCTATTTTGATTTGTTTGTTTTTGTGTTATTACTTTATTATTCTTTAAATGCCTAGTTGTTGTCTAATGAGGGACAGAAAGGTTGTGAATTTGGATGGAAGGAGAGGTAAGGGGGAGTTTGGAGGAGTTGAAGAGACGAGAAACCATAATCAAAGTATATTGTATGAAAAAAATTTCAATAAAGGAAAGAAAAAAGAAAGAAAGTTTTGCATAATTTATTCAACTAAACTGAATAAATACACATGTTTAGTTTGCCTTATGAAATTTCTTTTCATAGCGTTGTGTGAACCAGAAGAAGAAAACAGAGACTCAGTGAGTGTAGACATTAAGGTAAAATTGTTACAGCGTATCTCAGAAAAAAATGAGTCTACAGGCACTTGTTTCTTCTTGGTAAAAAAGATTAAAAAAAGAAAAAAATAACAACACAATGTCATAAACAGTAGAAGCTGCATTCAGTTTAGAGTGCTGCTGATCTTAAAACTGGTAAAATAATAACCTTTGTAATTATTTCTGTGGCATTTTTGAAATATGTAAAGAAGTGGGGTTGACTGCTCCTCTCAGAATGCTCTCTTATGCAGGGAATTCTTTCCAGCTTATCTTATGATTTTATATTTGCTGAGCAAAATAATACCCTTCCATCCCTCTAGCTAGGTCTCGACACATTCAATTCTAAAACCAGCTATATTTGAATCTTTATAAAATTACACATCGAAAGCAGACTGTTGCAACTCTTAGTTCTCAGAAACAAGGGAGCTACCTTGAAATCAACCCGGGTCAGCATTTCCATATTAAAACTCTGTGTCACACCCATAGGCGGACGTGTTTTTTTGCCGGTGTCCTTTCCTGGCTCACGAGAAGTTGTATGCATGGTAGACTTCAGCAATTTTGTTTCCTTAATAAGTGTAGCAAATAGGGAACAAAAACAAGATAAAAGGTTTTATTCTAGACCATTTCCTCCAGCATAATTTCAACTTTCAAATTATAGGAACATAAATGAATGTCCTACTTCTGCGTTAGAAGTACTTGACTACTTTGTGGGATGTTTTGTGCCAATTCTTTACTAAATTATCTTGGTTGCCGTTGCTAGGTAACACCACTGGCTTCCTGCAGCGGAAAAATGAAAGGGTTAGAGGGAGCAATTCGGCATTATTAGCATTTGACTAATAAGTTTTTTTTTAATTGTGTGTCTTAGCGTGTCCCTCTCTTTCTAGGGAAGGTCATTGTCTATGGGAATACAATTGACGCTTACACGGCAGTGGAGACACTCTTGCACATTGGCATGAAGGGAGCATGCATCTACTTCGTACATCCCCCAGCAGATTCCAACATAACCTGCTTCAACAACTATGTGATAGAGAGTGCCTTGCAAGATGCACTCACTGCCGCTGGGGTGGCTGTCTATAAGGACTCGCTGTTGGCTCAGTGGAACGACGGCCAGGACCCAGATCCCATCCACAGCGCCAGCTTCACCACTTCCACCAAGCCTTTCCGACTGGAGTGCTCAGTAAGTCCATCCCTGTGAACCATCTCCCAGGGGCTAGGGATTCTGGAAGACTGCAGCAGAGAATTTACGGCTGCAGGTTTTGGGGTATGTTTTAAACTGTCCGGGTTGTCCTTGGCCAAGAAGCAAGAAGCTTCTACCAATGTGGTGACTTCAGACAATTTATTTATCATTATTTATTGATCCTGTTTGGGGGTTGCTTGGCCCAAATAGGCAGCTACCACAGGAGATTTCTTGCGTAGCTAAGTTAAGACAGTAGAGAAAGCTGGAATCACCTACAAGGCCCATTGACTTTTCTGGCTACTGATGCTGGATCAACTTCAGCTGAGATTTTAGCCCTTTCTTGAGCCTGTGCTTTGTCAAAACACAGTGATAGTGCTAAAAGCAAGTGGAATGGGAGCTAGGGTCTCTGCCCCTTAGACCAGGCCTCAGTAGCCAGTCAGTAGCTCTGCTACCACAGTTTTCCTACAGGCAAGTCATTCTGCCCACTGCACATTAAAAGGGAGAGAATCTCACCAAGTGAGGGACACCCCAAGGGGTGCTGGAAAGGGGTTGTCCTATTCTGCTTTCTTATAACACACCCCAGCAAGAATACAGTGGTAACCTAGGCCCCTGGGCAACCCCAGACTTAAAATTACAGCAGCCCCGTTCATGGGTCTGCAGGTCCGAGAAGCACCTGAAAATGGCCTGACATGGAGATTCTGCTGATCAGGGAGCTGCCGGAGCTTATTTATTAACCAATGGTAATAAAACATATTCATGGCATAAGAGGAGAATCCCACATCCCTTCCCAGTCTGAGAAGAGCCTCCTGCCTTCATGGTCAGCATCCATCCAGCTGTCTCTCTGGGCTTTCCCTCACCCAGTGACTGTGGCAGCAAAACTGAGCTTCCCTGTTGTACAATTGTCCTCTGATAAGACCCCTGGGTAGCTCTGCTACCACAGTTTTAACAATAAGTGTTTAACAATAACTTATCTTTTGAGATAGCATCCACCGCACCTTGAGTCACACGATGCTATAAAGTGGGATTGATTCCTACTCACTGGTGCATGTACCAGAGAAATCATTGTCTTTCCAAAACCAGTGACTGGGTTTGAGGCAGTGGTGGCTGAGTCTTTCCTGAGACCAGGACTGTGCCTCTTCCATCCCCCCACAGCAGGGAATGGTGGGCCAGGGCTCTGTTATGGTTACTGCTCTGCATCCCATTTTCTTATTGCTGTTGTTGATTTTTTTTTTTTTTTTTTTTGCCTTTTCCAAGTACAGTTTCACTTCTTTTGTGGATTTCCAAGGCTCACCCTTGGTTCCTCTCTTCAGAATAGAGACTTCCATTTTTTATTCTGATTCAGCTTCACCAGCCATCTTATCTGGACGTCTCCCACCTCATTTATTTCTGACACTGATAAATTGTGTTCCATCCCCGTGCCTCTCTGTCTCTCTCAGTCTAAAATGGAGGCCTGTCGATTTTGATTTTTTTAAAAGATAAAATTCAAAGCTTACTTCTCAGGAAAGACAACTCATTTATTAAACCGATACAAGTTACAAATCTTTACAGGGTACAAGACTATGGTTCCACAGTATCCCCTCCCCTCCTACCTTCTCTTTAGGTCCCTATGCTCCCAGTTTACTCGGGAGATCTTGTCTTTTTCTACTTCCCATATGCATTATATCCATGTATGTCTCTCTTCGGGTCCTCTTTGTTGTCTAGATTCTCTGGGATTGTGATTTGGGGGCTGGTTTTCTTCGCTTTATGTTTAAAAACCACTTATGACTGAGAGCATATGATAATTGTCATTCTGGGTCTGGGTTACCTCACGCAATAGGATGTTTTCTAGATCCATCCATTTGCCTGCAAATTTCAAGATGTCATTACTTTTTTTCTGCTATGTAGTACTCCATTGTGTAAATGTATCACATTTTCCTTATCCATTCTTCGGTTGAAGGGCATTTAGGTTGTTTCCAGGTTCTAGCTATGACAAAGAATGCTGCTATAAATATAGTTGAACACATTTCCTTGTGGTAAGATTGAGCTTCCTTTGGGTATATACCCAAAAGTGGTATTGCTGGTTCTTGAGGAAAGTTGTTTCCTAATTTTCTGAGAAATTGCCATACTGATATTCAAAGGAACTGTACCAGCTTGCACTCCCACCAGCAATGGAGGAGTGTTCCCTTTTCCCCACAACCTCTCCAGCATTAAGTTGTTATCGGTGTTTTTGATCTTGGCCATTCTTACAGGTGTAAGATGGAATCTCAGAGTTGTTTTGATTTGAATTTCTCTGATGTTGAGCATTTGTCTTTTAATAATTTTAGATTCCTCTGTTGAGAGTTTTCTGTTTAGGTTTATGCCCCATTTTTTATTGGATTATTTGTTCTTTTGATGACCAATTTCTTGAGTTCTTTGTATATTTTGGAGATCATCTCTTTGTCTGATGTGAGGTTGTTGTAGATCTTTTCCCACTCTGTAGACTGCTGTTTGGTCTTGTTGATCATGTCCTTTACTTTACAGAAGCTTCTCAGTCAGGATGTGCCATTTATTAATTGTTTCTCTCAGTGTCTGTGCTACTGGGGTTATATTTAGGAAGTGATCTCCTGTGCCAATGCATTCAAGTGTACTTCCCACTTTCTCTTCTAAAAGGTTAAGGCTGGTTGGTTTTATGTTGAGGTCTTTGATCCATTTGAACTTGAGTTTTGTGCATGACAATATATATAGATCTATTTCCAGTTTTCTACATGTTGCTATCCAGTTATGCCAGCACCATTTGTTGAATATGCTTTTTTTTTCATTTTATATTTTTTGCTTCTTTGTCAAAAATCAGGTGTTTGTAGGTGTGTGGCTTGATATCTGTGTCTTTGATTCGGTTCCAATGGTCCTCCTGTGTAACAAGCAGGCCTGCTTGTTGGGGTTTCTGTCCTGCCCAATTCCCACAGCCTGTAAGCCCCAAAGAAATTCACACAGAGAGTCTATAGTAATGATAAACTGATTGGCCAGGCAGGAAGTATAGGCAGGTCAGCCAGACAGGAAGTAGAGGTGGGACAATGAAAACAGGAGAATTCTAGGAAGGAGGAAGTCCATTTGTCCCAGTCCTGCCCAGATCATGGAAGAAGCCTGTTTTCAGTACTGTAGCTCTGTATTAGAGTTTGAAGTCAGGGATTATGATGCCTCCAGAAGTTTCTTTATTGTACAGGACTGTTTTGGCTGTCCTGGATTTTCTTTTTCTCCATTTCTTTGAGAGAATTTTTCATTTCCTCTTTAAGGCCTCAAACATTCTCTTAAAGTTATTTTTTAGGTCATTTTCTTCTTCATCATCTATATTTGGGTGTTCAAGTCTTGCTCTTGTAAGGCCACTTGTTTTCATATGAGTCATGTTGCTTTTTGTGGTCTTGAGTGTGTTCTTACCTTGTCTATCCATCTTCCTCTGATTGGTATAGTTGGAGCTGTGTTTCTGGTGAGCAATCTTCCCTGTGCCAGTGAATCCAAGGCTCAGATGTTTGCTCCTTGTGATGCAATCATGGCTACAGTTCCAGTCACCTCAGAGGTCACCCAGTTTTAGAGTACAGAAAAGGTCTATGGACCTACATTTGATTCTCAGAACTCACATTATGGATGCACAAACTGACTCCCACAAGCTGTCCTCTGGCCTCCACATCCAAGACATAGAATGCACAAACTCAAGTATAACTATGCATACAATAAATAAATAAGGTGTAATTAAATTTTTTTAAGATTGCTGGATTTTAAAACTCATGAGTGAAACGCTCTGAAGATTCAAGAGAAGATGAAGTAACTCCAAAAAGAAAGCTTGAGAGATCTGAGTCAGACATAAGAAAAGGAGGTGGAAAAAGGGCTGCAGTGGAGACTTCAAGTGTTGGAAAACAGGGGAAACATGACCTCCAACTCACAGGGCAAAAATGCTCATTCCTGTGCCAGGGCTTCCCTTACTTGATATCTTTCTTCCTATCATATTTATAAATTGAATGATAAAGAGTGATGTAGGGTGACCTTAATATGTTCTTCATACCAAAGGTCTGTAATGTCCTCTGTCCTCCCTCCCTTCCCTCCCCCCTCTTCATCACATAGAGTGATAATAAACTTCCATAGACATTTTCTGTACTCTAAAGACTGTCCACACTTTGGGACAGGTGAAATTAAGAGCAATAACTGGGAGATCACTTGCCCAGCTTTGCGATCCCCAACAAGGAACACAGAAAGGAATAACAAATTGTCTTAGTTACCTTTCTATTACTGTGAAGAGACACCATGACCAAAGCAACTTATAGAAGGAAACATTTAATTGGGGTTTGTTTACAGTTTCAGAGGGTAAGAGTCCATAGTGGCAGGCAGGCAGGCATAACACTGGAACAGTAGGTGAGAGTTTACATCTGATCTACAAGCAGGAAGCAATAGAGAGAGATAATTGGGAATATTGTGGACTTTTCCAATCCCACACCCAGTGACATACCTCCCCCAACAAGGCCATACCTCCTAATCCTTCCCAAACAGTTCCATCAAACATATGAACCTGTGGGGCTGTTCTCGTTCAAACAACCACACACATTAATGATGTGGGATTTTTTTTTCACTTTGTAGGTATTCTTCAGCTTCTACAAGAAAAATGTGGATTATGAAACATTTAAAGCTCTTAATGATGCATGCCTTGTCTATGATGGCCGACTTGTGATCGACACCACCTTCCACACCAACGACATAGCCATCAGAGCTGCTGGCTCCCTCACTAAATTCTCGAACCGATATTACTCAAACGAGTGGACCCACAGCAACTTCAGTTCCAAAGAAATTGGCTTCCAGCTGGCAGCAGCTATGCTCAGTCTCTTTGACCCAACCCTTGAGCCTATGACTGAACCACCAGCTGACCTTGACCGCCTCATCCCCATGTACAAGGGAGCCAAGATCCAAGGTATGTGGAAGGCCCCTTTTCTCTCATTTGCTGAGAACAGTGTTCAGAGCAGCCACGTGTATCTTTTAAACATAGATCCTTGGTCTTTAGTGGACTGTCCTAGAGTAGGAAAAACTGTCTTTTTTGGCATTCATTGTGAACTGGCAATATCATTACTGTGGACCTCTGTATACTGAGCATTTATTATGAGCTCCCCTTGTAACAACAGTCCCAAATTTATAGACTGGAAAATCATCAGTAATTTCTCTAGATATCTCAGGGCTAGTGAACACTGGTTTGCCCTGACATCTTCCCCCTAAATTCCCATCCTCACCCTAAGTTCATAGTTGAAGAGACACTTATAGGCAGCCCATTCCTTAGCCCCTCTTTTTAAACATTTATCTATTTTTTAAATCTTCTACATATTGTTGTGCTACCTGGATGTATGCCTGGCCCCCACATGTGTATAGTACCTGTGGAGGCCTGAAGAGGGCATGGGATACCATGGAACTGGAGTTACAGGCATGTGGGTGCTGGGAGCCAAACCCCAATCCTCTGCAAAGGTAGCAAGTGCCCTTTGCCATGCATCGTCTCTCCAGCCTCTGGAGCCTGCCCTCTTAATGGATAGGCTCAGGTATTCACAGCTGTGAAACGGTCCATTTTCACTCCCTGAGCCTTGTTGTCCCCTAAAACAATGATTTCATATAAAGCATTTTTTTTGTATTCATTTTATGCTTAATTTATTCCTGTACCTCAAGCTTCTGTTTCTCCACTTTCTCCTGGAATATCTTTTTCTTCTGCACAACCCTCTCTTCCTGCCTAGAAACAATTTGTTCCTTTTCAGTGGTGATCATCTGCATGTGGCAGGGGGAGCGCATGCATAGGTTAATGCATCTGTGAGCTCTACAAGTTCAAAGGCATGTCTTAGGTTGGGTATGTTCTTGTTGACTTGAATATGACCGATGACTAGAGAATCTACATCCAACCTTTTAAGTTCAGCATTGCTCTCTGTGCCCTTAAGCATGTAGAGCAGGAATTCATTGCTCTTTTGGGGCCATCAACCCTATGTCCAGCCCTACTATTTGCTTTGGGCACATGTAGTTGGTTTTTTATTAATTTGGCTCTTTTGTGGGGCCACAACCAAGCTCCCAAATAAACCACTTGGAGTCCTGTTCTTTCTTATGAATGCCCATCCTTAGTTTGGTTTGTTTCTTGCCAGATTTTGTTTTTCTTTCTTTCTTTTTTTTTTTTTTTTTTCTTTTTTTTTTTTTTTT
>NW_026067989.1:3286670-3292071 GCF_014885135.2 Alexandromys fortis
CTCACAGAGATCTGCCTGTTTCTGCCTCCCCGGTGCTGGAATTAAAGGCATGTATCACCGCTTAAGTTATCCCTTCTGTGTGTTGTCTCTGGGCTTTTATCTTTCTCTATTTCTGCATATCTTTTTTTTCTTTCTTATTCCATGTCTGGCTGAGTCGCTAGTCCCTTCTTTTCTCTCTCTTTGATCTTCTTCTCCAAGATTTCTCCTCCTATTTATTCTCTCTGCCTGCCAGCCCCACCTATCCTTTCTTCTACCTTGCTATTGACTGTTCAGCTCTTTATTAAGCCAATTAGATGTTTTTTTTTCTTTTTTTAAGGTTTAAACAGTTTTAATTGTTTTTATTGAACAATACTTTTTCTCTACTCACCTCCCTTCCTCCTCTCTCCCCTTTGGCCATCTCCCATGACCCTCATGCTCCCAATTTACTCAGGAGAACTTGTCTTTTTCTTCTTCCTATGTAAATCCATGTATATCTCTCTTAGGGCCCTCTTTGCTGTCTAGTTTCTCTGGAGACTGGTTTTTCTTTGTTTTATATCTAAATGTCACTTATGAGTGAATACATATTATTTTTGTCTTTCTGGGTCTGAGTTACCTCACTCAATATGTTTTTATCTAGATCTATCCATTTGCCTGCAAATTTCAAGATGTCATTATTTTTACCACTGTGTAGTACTCCATTGTGTAAATGTACGTTTTCTTTATCCATTCTTCAGTTGAGGGGCATTTAGGTTGTTCCCAGGTTCTGGCTATTACAAATAATGCTGCTATGCACATAGTTGAGCACATGTCCTTGTGTATGCCAATCAGATATTTTAGACAGGCAAGTACCACAGCTTTGTGGAGTTTAACAAATGCAATATAAGAAATGTAATATGTCTTTGCATCATTAAACAAATATTTCACAGCATAAACACATCTTAAAGTAATATTCTACAACAGGCATATTTACTGACTCTACCATTATATTGCTGGATTGAAGCACATTGCTTCTTCAATGGCATCCTTCAGATACTTAGTGACTTTTAGGATTTACATACCTTTGGTGACTTGCGTAGTTTCATGGGTAGTTTCATGGGTATTCCAAAGTGAATGTGAGAATAAGAACTCCTTGAGCTGCCTGATTTTATAAGATTTTCTGAGTCAAGAGAAGAGTGAGCCATTTCACAGGTCACCTCAGGCTGCCTATGGAAGAGAAAGACAGGTTGTTGGTTTTTTTTTATGTTGCAATAAAAAGACAGAGAAGAGATATTTTAAAACCATGTTTTAAAACGTTTATAGACCTTCCCACCATAAGAAACATACATATTTACAGACTTTGATGTTCAGTTCTGGGAGGTCCACAGACTATCTGCAAAGCATGTGTATATAGGGCCTGAAGGTATTTATGAAACCTGATCTAGTAAGAACACCATGCCACAGAGACCAAAGCCCACATTCCACTACTGCCTTTCTCTCTCTAGAAGATGTCTCAGGGGGGTCCTGCTGCTCTGCTCTGAGTAGGATCTTAGGGAATGACCTCAAGCAGGTAAGAGAATGGAGGGGCCCCAAAGACAAGAGCTTGGTCAGGCTCAAGATTATCTCCAAAATCTTAAGGACTTATAATAATAATTTTCTAAAGGTTAAACAAGAAACTTTGTTAATTTTCCATGTAAAATACGGTTTTTAATGTTTTGTTTATTTGGAGGAGTATGGAAAATGGGAACGCCTTGGCAACATTCTGGAGCTATTGGTCTGGTTAAGTAGCAGTGAGTTAGGTATAGGGAGGTGTTAAATATCAATGGGATGCATCTTTGCAAGTCTTGCACGGGTGGCTATATTCTAAGGTATTCTAGTTCCATTATACTGATTTGATTAAATAATGTTTAACCACCCAGGGCCTTCCTTCCTAACCAGCCATACTTTAGCTGGAGTTTCATGAGCATCTCTGTTTGTCCTTTGATGAAATATAAACCAACAGTCCATTTCTCTAGGTGGCATTCTTCCTGGGTCTTATCATTATCTGCACATTGCCAAACCTACCATACCAAGTCCCTTGGATGTTCAAAGATCACAGCCTGATTTCGTAAGTATTGGGTCTTACTTCTAGCCGTAATAATTGGTTTTATGGGGAGGTAAAATTTTTGTCTCAGTCATTGGTCCACACATCATACTCTCACTGTACATGTCAACATTTAAAACGGCCACCAAAGAGTCTTTGTTCTTTACGTCTTGAGTTCTCGGTGAGTAGAATAGAGAAGCCACTTAGGTAATCCATGAGTTCTTTCTACAACGACCCAGCAAACAGAAGAGAAGACTGGAGACGCCTCCAGAATGAGCTGATGTACCGATATGGCCCACATGCTTGGTTGGCTTGTGTGCCACAGAAGAAAGAAATTTGTCACAACAATTCTGCTTTGGATGCTATTAAATCCTAAATCGTCCTAAATCGTGTGTTTGTCATGGGAGCCGGGGACTCAGTTTCTCGAACATTGAGACTGATTAATCCCACGACTTCCACTTGGTGTGAATTCTGGATCGTTTTTCCAAAATGTGTCATCAGGAAAAAAAAAAAAAAAAAAAAAAAAAAAAAAAAAAAAAAACAAACCAGGGCAGCGAGTGTCAGGAGGAATGGGCAGCACTTCCAGGGTAACCTGACTGCAAACCAGGTTGACGGGGGTTTCATCACATCACGGTGATGTGCAATATTTCAGCGCACTCCAAGCTTCCAGACTGTCCCACCCCACACCCCAGCCATGCCGAGACAGTGCCAAAGCTCATTAAAATCGACACGAGTTGCCTTCCACAGCTAAGATCCGTCACCAGCATGACCTCCTCCCTGTTACGTTCTCTAGGGTGGCTGTTTACTGAATAGCCTGTCACAAGCCCTTGTCATTGTGCCTCCCAGGATCCCAGCCCAGGGACTGGGGCTGCCTACTTTTCGGGTGGGTCTCAGCACCTCATGTGACCCAATCAAGATGATTCCTCCCAGATGCTAACCTAGCATAAGCAATGGCCCACAGGTGTGCTGAGGCTTGTCTCCTAGGGGGGGTTCAGATCCCGGTGAGTTGACAGGCACACTGACCATCACGTTGTGTGTCCATGTTTAGATGAAGCCCTCGGGTGGACCCAGGACTAAGTAAATGTTTGGCATTAGACAAGTTGAATTTGCCTTAGGTTTATAAACGCCACGTTCAAGTGCAGAGCGAAAGCTTAGCTCTATATGCACTCAGCAGCGTGTTATTGGTGTTGTAGGGAACTAAATTCAGAGTCTTGGGGCAAAGCAAAAGTTCAGCCTTTACCAACACAGCCTGTGTTTGTCTACTGAGGCCAACAGGGAGCAGAGCCCCAGTCGGGAGTCGGTAGCTGGTAGAGCTGAAATAGAAAAGGTAATCGTGACATGGGGTTATAAGAGAGCCCTTCCTCATCGTCTAGTTCCTGGGGCAGTTTTAATGGGTTTCTAAGGGGCAAAATCCACACCTTGAACAACTTACAAGCTGATAGGTCACCCACGGATGGTATGGGGAGTATGCTGTGGCCTGAGAAAGGTCACCCACAGGAAGTATGGGGTATGCACTGTGGCCTGAAAAAAGTCACCCACAGACTGTCTGGGGTGTATGCTGTGGCCTGAAAACTGTCACCCACAGACTGTCTGGTGTGTACACTGTGTCCTGAGAAAGGTCACCCACAGACTGTCTGGGGTATAGGCTGTGGTCCACGACCTTTCTCCTGGGAACTGAATTATCAATGTCCCAGCTGTCATTGTCCACCCTCCTTCCCAAGCCTAACCACCAGGTTTTCACCTTTTATTTGATTAAGTATTCTTTAAAACAACTAGAATTCCTCACTATCACTTTGACCAAGATCCTGTTTTCAGAATGGTTCTGTGAAATTTGATACTTCATACCCATCATCGAAAAGGGACCCAGCTCCTTTACTGGGTGAGATATTGAGCGATAGAGTTGGTTGTCACCTAGCAACTGATTTAAAAGCGCAGAACAATGTGACAACAATTGAAAGTGTGCCGAGGAACATTTTGGTCATGAAAAATGTCATTTCCGATATGCCGCTGTCTTCCTTTGTGTCTGGTCAACAGCTGTCTTTTGCAACAGGATAGAACTTGCCTATTATACGTGAAACATCAAAACACCACTAAGGTAAAGTTCCCAAAGTCGAGGAATGTTTTGGACATTGTTTTCCTGACCCATTTCTCCTTCTCACCCAGGGTTCGGAAATAATTACCGGCAATGCGAAGGATGGGACATATTTCCGACTGTACATGAGCAAGTATAAGTTGGTGGAGGCCATCACGTGCCTTTCAAAGGAGCCTTTCCCAGTCTCCAACTACATCCGCTTGTTTGGTCAGCATGAGCAAGTCCTCAACAACCTGTGCATTCGCTTTGATGACAAGCTCATTCCAGATCTCTACAGGTAAGCTGGAGGCAGACTTCGACTGTGGGTACATTATGGTTACATAGGATGTTTCGTCCTGGAGGAATGTGTGTCACAATGCACCTGAGAGAGGACTCGGAATCACTGAGAGAGGCTGGCATGGCTGAGGGGGCTCTGTCACCGAGTAATGGATGTCAGACCACTAGCACTGGCTGGAGAGCAAAGGTTCACTTGAGGAGGTACATGAACTTGGATGTGTCCATAACTTGGCCTGGGCTGGAGCTCAGAGGCAACTAGGCATGATGCTGATGTCATGAAAGTGGAAAGTGAGGTGATGCTTAAGTCCCTTTCCACCTGGGGCTGCTGAGAGCAGCAGTCCGAACCTAAAAGAAAGGTTGAAGGTCAGGATGTGGTGGAATCTGGTTCCATTAGAAATTCTGTAACTTATAGACCGGCCGCTTACCATCTTTTCCTTTTTCCTTCCGACATGTGGATGACTGTTTATCAAGGACATCAGGAAGAAAATTTCTGTCCTGGCAATCTACACTGAAGTCCTTTTCAGCTCTTTTACAAGGTCACACAGTTCTTTCACACACTTACACCAATACCTAAACTACACAAAAACCTAGCAAAGGAAGAGAATTGCAGACCAATATCCCTTATGAACATTGTCAGTAAAATACTTACGAACCGAATCTAAGAACACCGTCAAAAAGATCATCCTCCATGATCCAATAGGCTTTATCTCAGAGATGCAGAGATGGTTCAACAAATGTAAACTGATAAATGCAATCCACCATATAAACAGACTGAAAGACAAAAAAACCACATGATCATCTCATTAGGTGCAGGAAAGGCCTCTGACAAAGTCCAACACCTCCTCATAGTAAAAGTCCTGGGGAGATCAGAGATACAAGGAGCACACTTCAACCACACAGAGGCGATCTACAGCAAGACCACAGTCAACGTTAACCTAATGGAGGGAAGCGCAAGGCGTTTCCTCTAAAACCAGCAGCAAGGCGGGGATGCTCAT
>NW_026067989.1:3292280-3337526 GCF_014885135.2 Alexandromys fortis
GAAAAAACCAAAAAAAAAAAAAAAAAATAGGAAAGGAGGAAGTCAAGGTATTTCTATTTGCAGATGATACAATTATATACATAAATGACCCTAAGAACTCCACCAGGAAAATTCTACAGCTGATAAACACTTTTTATCAAAGTAGCAGAATATAAAATTAACACACAAAAATCAGTAGCCTTCCAATATACAAAATGAAAGAATGAGATAGAAATCTGGGAAATAATACCTTTCACAGCAGCTTCAATAGATATAATCATATTATATTATATATGTATATATAATATCATATTATATATATACATATATATGGAGGTATAATCTATCTTGGGATACCTCCAACCAAGCGAGTGAAAGATGTGTAGAATAAAAACTTTATAGCAAGTTTTATTTTAGACATGTCAAGTTCCATGAAAAAAAAACACTACAGTTGGTGAAAAATGCATCAAATCTTAGATTAGTTCTGCGAAATTGTCATCTTTGATGCTGGTCCTAGTATCATAGCACAGAAAAGTCTCAAATTATATAGGATGCCTTGAGGAAGGCATGCCATTTTACAGTTGAAAGCCACTTCCAAAGGCAGCTGCTGCTTAGCAAGGTGGGGAGACCTTTTTTCTATCCATAAAACAAGATGGTGTCAGAGACAGTAGTACCTAGTACAGTCTATAAAACAGAATTTGAGTGCCCGTGATTCCCAGAAGTGTTTGCAACAGCACAGACAACTGTAGTCTTCCACTGCTTAAAGGTCACTATTGATTCATAAATTTTCCTGCTGGTTGTTGTCTTAAATTCTCTGTGCTGTTGCGGACACTTCTGTGGCCACCGAGAGCGTACTTCATGTGGAGAATGTTTCTAAGAGTCACAGCCCTGTAGGTGCACAGTCTTTGCAATCTGTACCTAAACTTTCCCAAATTAGTTGGTCTACACAACCATGCATGGTAGTTCTTGTCTGTCCATCATACATTGGTTATGTTCAGACTTTATAAAATTAGACCAGTCTGGTCATATACAAATGTATCTTCTTGATTTTCTGCATCCTTCTCTGATGACCTATACAGCTAAGTGCCTTTTAATTTGTTGATAGGACATTTATGATAGTACCTTGTGACCTTAAGGGTTCTATTCTTTAAAATGCCCAAGAGGACTGATATACTCTGGATGCAAATTTGTGTTGGTCACATAGCTTAAATGTTTCTTCTACTGCTTTGAAACCACTCTTTTCTATATAGTGGCAGTTAATATGTATTCTTAATTTAATGTAATATCTTAATAACTTCTTCAAGGATATCTTGGATATTTTTGTCCCTTTACTTTTCCAAAAGTTTTCTAATAAACCCACCATGTTCCATGAAAATATCCACTGGATTTAGTGGACAGCGCATTAAATTCTTGCTTAATTAGGGCAAGAATTGACCTTTTGGATACGGATTATAACATTATAAATTAGCATCAGTTTATTTAGATCATTTCTCATGGCTCTCAATAAAATTTTATAATTTGTCTTCATAAATGACTTGCCCAACTTTTGTCTGACACGATCCCAAGGTATTGTATATTTTCTAGAAGAATTTTTATGATTTGTTTAACTTTATTTTACGTGCAATGGTGTGAAGGTGTCAGATCGCCCAGGAACTAGATTTACACACACTTATGAGCTGCCATGTGGGTGCTGGGAATTGAACCCGGGTCCTCTGGAAGAGCAGTAAGTGCTCATCACCACCGAGCCATCTCTCCAGTCCTGGTGTTGTATAATTTTATTGCTGCTATAAGCATCATTGTATTGGGCCAATGAGATGGCTCAATGAGAGTAAAGCACTTGCTGTGTAAGCCTGATGACCTGAGTTCAAGCCAAGGATTACCTCGCTCAGGATAGTGTTTTCTATTTCCATCCATTTGCACGCAAAATTCGAGAAGTCATTGCTTTTTACCAAGCCAAGGAAACTGTATAGAGGTAGGATAGAATCAACTCTACAAAGTTGCTCTCTGACCTCCACATGTGTGCTATGTTATACACCCACCTGCTCATCATGCTTGCACGCTTGTGTGTTCTCTCTTTCATAATAATTAATTAATTAATTCCAAAGCATCACTCTTGTTGATTGTTGCTGATAGAAAGGGATGCCTTAATTTTTTTGTAGGCCTGTGTCCTGCAAATTTGCTCAAGTCCTTCATTAATAAAAAAAAAAAAAGTCCACCTATAGATCCTTTTAGAAATGTGAGTTAGTGTTTGCTCTGTAGCTTCTCTCACTGTTTATGTTGACTTTTATCCCACTGCGCTCAGAACTTTTCCCCATTTGGCTTAGTGTTGATTATAGATTTTGTTGTATAAAGCCTGAGTATGTTGAGATACATTTCTTCTGTTTCTAGTTTCTGCAGGGCTTTCATCATGATGGGATGTTGAGATTTGTCTAAAGGTTTTTCTTTGTTGAGATAGTAATGTGATTTCTTTCCCGGGCCCATTTATGTGATGCATTACATTTATTGATTTGTAAATGCTTTTTGTTTGTTTTTTATTTATGAATGATGAACCATCCCTACATCTCTGGAACAAAGCCAACTTGATCATGGTGAATGCTCTTTTGATGCATTGTTGGATTTTTTTAAAGAATTTTCTTAAGAATGTTTGCACCTTTGTTATTGGCCTATCATATTATGTTGTTGTTGGATCTTTTAAGTGGGTTTTGGTGTCAAAGTAATACAGGCCATGTAATTAAATTTTGTAGTGTTCCTTCCATTTATGTTTTATTAAATAGTCTGAATAGCGTTAGTGTTGTTTCTTCTTTAAAGGTGCAGTAGAACTTAGCAGTGAAAGCCTGGCCATTTTTAGATGAAAAACTTTGTATTACTCTTTCTGTCTTGTTTCTTGTTATAAATGTGTTAAAATTGTTTGCTTACCTTAATTAAATTTTGGGTAGGTACGGTGGTTTGAAAAAAAAAAGGCCCCCAAAGAGTGGCACTATTGGAGATGTGGCCTTGTTGGAGTAGGTGTGGTCTTGTTGGAGGAAGTGTGTCACTGTAGGGGTGGGCTTTGAGGTCTCATATATGCTCGAGATACTGCCCAGTGTCTCAGTTCACTTCCTGTTGCCTACAAGATGAAGAACTCAGCTATGTCTCCAGCACCATGTCTACCTACATACCACTGAATTCTGCCATAATGATAATGGACTAAACCTCTGAAAATGTAAGCCACCCCAATTAAATATTTTCCTTTATAAGAGTTGCTATGGTCATGATGTTTCTTCACAGCAATAGAAGTTGGTCATATGCATTTAGAACTTTATCCATTTTTAAAATATTTTTTCCAATTTAATCAAATATAAGTTTAAAGGTATAGCCTAATGATTTTCTGAATTTTGCTGTTTTTGTTGTGCTGTGTAGGGGGCAGAGAAAGCACCGAGTGAAGTCCTGTGTCAATGTGTGTTGTTCATCTAGACCCATGAGCTACAGCAAAGCCTTCTCCCCAGTGATGAGACTCAGAGGGAAATGGCAAAGCTTTTTCTCCTGGCCCACATGTGAATGTTGATAGTGTGTGCGGGGGGGGGGGGGGGGAAACAAAAAAAAACAAAGCCAAACCCATAGTTTTCACTCCCCCACCCCCTGGATGTTTACAGTCTGAAGACTGCCCACCTACAGAGCCTGCTCCTCCTGAGGTTAGCTGAACCTGCCTCCTTAACTCAGCTGTCCACCATAAACTCTGCCTCCATGTTTATCTGAATGCGGTCACCCCGCCTTCCCGTTCAGTTCTGTACAGTGTACACACGGAGCTCTGGGGTTCTGAGGTTTCTCCATCAGAGAGCCCAGTCTACCAGACCCCACTTTTCTGGGTATCTGTTCTCACTTTTCTTCAATTCCTCCCTGTCTCCAGGCAAGTTCAAGTCCTTGGAAGTCATGTAATGGGCATGGCAGCGAAGTCTCCTTTTTCTGATCTTATTTGGTTTGGATCGCTGGCTATAGGTTTGTTGATCTTGTTTAGCTTTTCCGATCACCAGCTCTTTCCCTCGTTGATTCTTTGTACTCGTGTTGTTTTCTGGTTCCTTAATTTCTGACTTGATCACATTTGTTTCCAGCTGCTGATCTGGGGTTTGGCGTGTTGTTTTTCCAAGGCTTACGAAGCATTTTTAGTTATCTGCAGTTGCTCTTGCTTTGTAACACAAATACAATGGATATGAACTTCCGTTGTTTGCAGTATATCCTGTAAGTTTTGTTGTGCTGTGTTTTCATGTTTATTCAATTCTGGGATTTTTTTTAATTTCTTGGATGAACTCATTCAGCATCCAGTGGTGTAGCGTCCAGTCTCTGTGAGTTAGAGTTTGCCCTGTAGCTTCTCTCACGGTTTATGTCGACTTTTATCCCACTGCGCTCAGGAAAAACAACAAGCCAAACCCCAAATCAGCAGCTGGAAATAAATATGATCAAGATGAGAAATTATTTGAATTTCCTTATATTTTTTTAAAATCTGTTTTGTGCTCTACAACGTGAATTACTGCAGAGAGAGTTCAATGGGCTACAGAGAAACATACGTATCCTATAGTGTCTGGATGAACTGTTCCGTGGATATCCGTTAGGTCACAGGAGCAATGACATCATTTAATGCAGGCGTTTTTATTTAATAATTTTGTGGAGTACACTTGTCCATCACTGGTAGTAAAACCACAGGTACTTAAAAAGGAAATTTATTTCTCCTTAGCTCATGCATCGGAGAAACTGCTGTCCGTCGCTATCCTTGAAATAGCTGAGTTCCAGGGTAATCTTTTTTTTTTTTTTATGGTTTAAAACAAGACCTGTTCAGTGGTAAATGAGATGCTAAGAATCCAATGTGGGGGGGAAAAAAAAGAGAAGGAAATGTTTTCACATTTAGCCAAATTCAAAGCCCCGGCTGATTTGTTTCGCCCTGAAACAGCCCTGGTGAGCATGAGGCCTCTAGTCAGGGCACAGCTGTTATCTGATGATGGTAATAATTATAAAAGTTAATTTGATTGGTTAAGAGTGAATGTTCACGATGGCCAAATCAGAGTGGACAGTACTTGATAGCAGGCAGTGCCGACTGACATCTGTCAGAAAGAGGCAGGGGGCAGGAAGACGCTGGCCACGCATTTGCAAGTGAGGCCCCGAGGATCCCACCATGCCTTGGCAGACATGTACACACATGCAGCTGCGGCCACATTCTTCTCAAGTGCCACAAAGTACTGCCAGCTCCCGGTGCTGCCTCTTGGCCCAGCACTCTTCTCTCCCTGCCTCTTGTCAGACAGGGCTGACTTGGCCCTCTCCAAGCAGGGTGAATGGCTCAGCTGATTTTGGCCAAGATATGATTACCAATTGTTTTCCTGACCTTGGCAGCTCCAGCCGCGAGTCTCATTCAAAGACAGCTGCATTTCCTCCCTGCTCATCCATCCGCCACACTGAGAACACCTTCCTCCATGCTGGCGGGACTGATGATATTCAGGGCTCTGTTTTTCTACAAGCCGAGGACCAAGAAGGCTCCTCTCCCACTTCAGAGATGCCCTCGGGAGCTTTGTGGGAGCACAGGGTGACAGCTGAGCAGTCAGCTAGAATGCTGCGCAGCCAACAGCTACCGCTGGACCACAGCAGCGGAGGTTCTGCAGCCCAGGTTGGCTCAGATCTGTCCATGTTTCCATCTTTGTTTCTACCTCACAGTGCCAGTACAAACCACTGGCATAGTTCACCACCACTGGTGCGTGTGTGAGAGAGAACTGTCTCACCCACTGGGTGAGAGAGGGAAAGAGAAAGAGACACAGGCGGGGAACTCATTCACCACTGGGACAGGGGAGAGCGGTCACTCAGCACTCTGCCATGGGAGGGGCAGGCGCTCGATTGATTGATTTATTTACCGCTTTGGAAAAATAAGAGAGACTTTATTTTTTAAAATCATTTGTTCCTTTCTCAATCAACTACCATTGTAAAGTCATACAATAAACATGTAACTAAAATAAATCTGCCCTTTCCCAATCTTCTCTCCGAAGCATTTGTATAGCTGAGACCTCAGATGTGCACATATGTGCACACACACTAATGTGCACAAATACACACACACACACACACTCACACACACACGTATATACTTCAAGCCTGTTGGTCTCTGAGTCTCTTGATGGGTTTACAGTAAACAGGACCTTCTTCTCCACTGGGTCTGCTCCTCCTTCCCAGGACCCTGGAGGTGACAGGTACCTCAAGGACAATGCCTGCTGGGAGGAGTGGATAGAGAGGGTTGGCTGAGGCAGTTTGCCAAGAAGCAGCTTATCACCGACTTTAACATGGCATTCATATTCTTTTTCTGCTTTCTTAACTCTGCCTCGTCTTCTTTTTAGCCTCACTTAAAGATGACCCTGCAAAAGAAAGGTCATGCCTGCTGACTCCCCCCCCCCCCGCCCCTTAGCCTTAATTAGCAGTCCCTGGCATCCTTTGTCCTCTCAGCCTGAATAGGTCTTGCCCCAGCTTCATTGTAGGAGCCCATCAGATACTCATAGCCTTGATTAAATCACCTCCTTTCACATCTTAACATCTCAGCTCTCAAAGCCGCCCCAAAGGCCTCTCCTCCCTCGAGCACCGCCATCCTCGAGCACGCTTCCCGAACACTCCTCAACCTACTTTTAGCGGGTAAGTGCTGCTGTGCCCGATATTCTAAATGGAGCCTGAGCAGGCCCTTTAAAAGGCTGCCATTACCTTTCTGAACTGTCAGGCCCCAGAAGTTGCACCCTTAGGAAAGCCACCTTGTGCTGTCTCTCTCTTTGCAACTGCAAAGAAGGGTGCAGTGGTCCCACTCAGTCCCCTAATTATTTACTACACTGCAATCACAGTCAGGCTCTTATGTCTGGAAATCCTCTCTCTCTCTCTCTCTCTCTCTCTCTCTCCCCAAAGCCATCCACAGCTCCTTAGGACTCTGGAGTGCCTCCCTGCTCCAGGCTGGACCATTGACTGTCTGGCTCATGTGCAGAAAACCACAGCTTCTCCGGGTCATGCCCAGAAAATAGTTTTCTCTGGTCCTCTTCGACTTCTGGCTCTTAGAATCCTTTCTGCCGCATCTTCTGTGATGGTCCCTGAGCCTTGGAGGGATGGACGTGATATAGATATCCCATTTATACTGAGAGCTTTACAGATGCAGTCTCTACTCTTTGAAGGGAGGTACCCCACACCTAGCACTGGATATTATTCGGAAACCTATGGTTTCTGGGATGAGGCCTTTGTGTAGGGTAATTCCATTAAACTCTTTTATATGATATATGTGTGTGTGTAATATATATACATATGTTATACATAAATGTTACTATTTCATAACATGAAATAGTAGGTTTCCGTGTGACTCTTCAAACATCTTTCATATTTATTATCCTTGCCCTACATCCCTGTCCCTCTTCCTACTTAAACTTTCTTCCCCGTTTTTCTCTTGCCCCCTTCACATCTATCCCTATTCTGTAAGGTCTTCCTTCCTCTTCCCTCTCTAGTTTCCTGGATTCAACAAGTTTTCCAAGTTTATGTTGGCCAGAGGAGAGTCCCGTGAACAGATGAAAGAAATGAACACCCCGAATAACGTCCAAGTTTTTTTTTTATGCTATCAGTGAGAACACAAGGAATTAACACACAGACTGAGGAGCAGTCAGCACCAGTCTGAAAGGGCAGGGCTCAGGTGTAATGGCAAATGAGCCCTCACCACCATTTCTCCACCCTCTTTCCTTGACATGAATGTCCATAGACTTTTCTACTGACCTTTCCAAGCAGACATTGTTACATCTTAAAATAACTTGCCAGCATCCTCTCTACTATAGAAAAAAAATCCTTTTATTATTTAAAAGGAAATGTGTGTATTTAAGTCACATACCAGTGCCGGGTGGAGATGATTTGGGCAGCCTAGGGATGGTTCTGTATTCCAGAAGACAATGCTGGCGCGTGTACTGAACATGGGGTAATCTCAAAGTGTGAGACATAACTGACATGTGTGGCTGTTAATTACATATGCCACATTCTCAAAAAAAAAATCAAACTTTCCACCAAGCTTTGTAAAAACAAATTCCCTATAGCAAGGCCACTGTTGCTCCTTTTAAGTTGCACATGGCTCCCTGCCCACAGCTGCCACCTGCCCCTGTCACCACCATGCTGCTCACTTGTGTGCAGGTAACCCTCCGCTACAACGGTTTCTGCATCCGCAGCTTCAACTTACTGACGAGCTAAGATATGGAGGGGGGTGGGGGGAGCGGGAATGTTGGATCTCTACTGAGCATGTGCAAACTTTATGACTATACCTTTTCCTCCCTGTAATAGCGTTGCATTTGTATTTTAATAAATAAAACTTGCCTGAGGATCAGAAAAGTAAAACAGCCTCACTGTTTTACACAGAAGAGTAAAACAGCCTTACAGACCAGGCAACAATAGCACACACCTTTAATCCCAATAGTCACGCTAGCTTGCCATAAAGTGCATGCCTTTAATCCCAGCCCTAGAGAGGATTATAAAACGGGAGGAGACAGCTCTCAGTCTCAGTCTCATTCTGAGATTCCTGGAGGCAGGACGGACTGAAGTAGAGGTAAGAGCCAGTGGCTGTCTGTTTTGCTTTTCTGACCTTCAAATTAAACCCCAATTTGGGGGAGGAAGAGGAGAGAGAGAGAGGGGAAGAGAGAGAGAGAGAGAGAGAGAGAGAGAGAGAGAGAGAGAGAGAGAGAGAGAGAGAATAAACAATCTTTAGGAGAATTAAGTGAGAAACCCAGTGTTCAATTTAGAATGATAGTATATATAGGTGCCCAGAGCAGTTCATAGGAAAGAGATAGCTCAAATGTTTCTCCCTGGCTCTGAATATCAATTAAAATTAGGATTTGTGAGCTGTTAGAATTGTAAAGTGTGTCTAGAACCTAGTGTTTAGTATCTAACCTATCATATACCTGTTCATGCTGCTTTGGAAAACTGTTTTATACATTGTCAACGATTACAAATACTTTAGAGCTATATTAGCCGATATAATCGCTAATTGTTGCTTAAATCCGAATTATAATTAAGGCATGAGTGCTTATCCACCCTTCCGAAGGCCCAGGGTTCAACCCCAAGTATTAAAATAGCCAAAATTCAGCTCCAGGGCTGCAGAGATGGCTCAGTGGCTATTAGCTCATATTGCTCTCTCCGAGGACCCTCATCAGGCTCTTCACAACCGACTTAACTCCAACTCCAGAGGATCTATGTCCTCTTCTGGCTTCCACGGGTACCTGCATTCATGTGCATCTATGCCACAGAGACACATAAAAAAATTCATCAACCTGGGCACGCTGACCATAGTTCATAGGCTCAAACGCCATGTGGTGCCAGTGGCCATCACCACATCGGAGGTGCAAGAGAGGAAAATAATGCCATTGCAGAAAGTTCTGTGGGATAAAACAGCTATGCACCAACAGCATTCATAGACTGTAGTGGGTGGTGCTGGACACAGCTTAGGAGGGACAAGATTTCCCACAGGGCCACCGACCAACCCCGGCACCTCAGACTCCTCACCATTATTGTTCCTAAGAGATGGATGCTCATGGATAGGCCCAATGAGTGGACCATTCCTCTCCGTACCTTCTTCTGTGGGGACATCCAGAAAACTAATTCTCCCCAGATCGTGTGCCAAAGAAAGACAGTCAGGAGGGAGAGCAGTGTGGAAGGAGGGCATTCTGGGTAACTGGTCATTCTGCAGGTTCTACAAAGGACACTTGGCCTGGTGGTAACATGAGTGTTCTGTCTCATACTAACCTTTTCGGCTGCTCAAGCCTCACCTGCTGCCACTTGCTCATCAAATGAGATCTCAATAACCAAGGGTCCCAACCTGTTGTCAGATACCAAGCCTTGAGGTGGGGTTCCGAAGAGCCACCCTCTGCTCCAAACTGACTCCCGTCCATGGGAGCATCTTTTAATATCACTTTTCATTTTGAAACTTACGCTCTGGGGCTTGAGATCCTCTCTAGATGTTCCTTCTTCCATCTCCTTGGATACCCACCTGTCTGTATGTGATTGACAGTTGTTATTTATGAACTAAAATAATAGTCGAAAAGACAACAATTACCCAAGGCACCACACTGCATCAATATAAATGCCTCGTTTCCAAACTTTAAGATGCAGCTTGATTAGTTTATTGTGATTTTGCTTGCTTGAATAAATACATTTCAGAAATTCGGTTCTTCGTCTGCTAAGATGTACCTGGTCTGGCTGCCTAAAATTTTATTGCAAACTAGCAATTACAAGAACTACTTTGAATCCACTGAGCAGCAGGGAACTGTCACGGGTGTCATAAGCCTAGTCTCTCCTTTTGGATCTTTGTAGACTTCTTTGGGAGGCTTATTTTATACATGTTGATTCAATCTTTAAAATTTTCCATTCTAAAAGCAATCCAATTTTTTATAGAAAAACATTTTAGAAGCCAAGTAGAGTATAGAACCCATGTCTAATAAAATATAGAACCCCTAGGTAATACAGCATAAAACCTAGGCCTGGTCCCAGTACCAAGATTTCAGATGATTGAACTGTGAGAAGTGAGCCAGAATCTGTTTGTCCCCGAGACCCTAGAACAAGGTCCTGAATGGTACCTCTCTCTCTCTCTCTCTCTCTCTCTCTCTCTCTCTCTCTCTCTCTCTCTCGGAACCCACATGCTCAGAGGATCCTGGGTATAGCCCATCATATCCATCTTAGAGAGGAGAGACTGGCCAAGCTTGCCATGGGCTGCTGCCAAGACAGTGGCATGGAGAGTTCTGAACCAGTTTCCCAGCTCTGTCTAGTTCCCTGCCTGCAGGACCAGAGGAATACGTTTTACATCGTGCAAATAACCAGCCATTAGGATCAGCAGTCGTTTTGTGTGATTTTTCATTTCCCTGTTACAAAAAAGACTAAGGATGTTTATTCCTGAGACACAAAAATAATTTTGTTTCCCCGACAAAGGTACCTCAGGAGCTTCTTAGATTAGTGTGTGAATGATGAAAATACTAGAACATCTCTCTGTACTTTATATTAAAATTAGCAAGGAGTTGAGTTTTATTGTCATTTTGAAGCCATGCTCTGGCATTGCTTTGGCCAGATGAAAGACTGATGCATCCATACGGATTTGCCAAACTCAGGGTGCCTAGAGGATGCTGTAGCTTGGAGAAATCTTTGTTAGGTAAAATTAAAGTTCTATGTGTCTGGCTTGTATGCAGTTCCTATGTGTCTGGTTCTATGGACTTGCAGTTAGTTAGCAGCTAACTATTAACCTCTACAGAATGACTAGAGCTTGTAAAGGACTCTTCCAAAGAAGCTGTGGACTGGAAATCCTGGTGAGCCATGCACGAGGCAGGGTGGGAATGATGGAGTGAACCCCTCATCAGCCACATGATGGGGCTGTGCAGTGCTCAGTCTGTCCGCTGAGGTCTAGCTGCAGATAACAGAATCTACTGTGGCTAGGTTACACAGCAGTGGATGGAGGCGTGGCTTCAGTGTCCGGCTTCCAAGAAATTTCCAGAAAAAAAGCTCTGTAGATGGGGTCAGTCTTTGCCAGAGAAGGGGATCGTGGAACTAGAACACTGCTGCGCGTTTACTAGCTCTGTAGTTTCCCCTCTCTGTCGAGATCCATTTCAGCAGCACAGTCACCCCCAAGTCCTTCCTGGTGCCCAAGAGAGTCAGTTACAGCTAACCACCACAGTGAGTCTCACCAGTCGAACAAGCAGGGTCCTCACCCAGTGAATACCCAGTGGTTTTCATGCCCCGATGCCAAGTCTCACACGAGGCTGTCTCTCTGGGGACAACTCGGTCTCACGTGGTAGCTCTCCGGGCCTGAGCTGGAAAGGGCATATAGTCTTCCACTCTCCTACATATATGGTTTGGCTAGACCATGCTAAAAGGGTCTCCAACGCTGCTGCCACATTTTGTATGCAAACAACCAGAAGTCAGCCAGCTCCCCGGAAGGTAGCAGAAAGAGCGTTTGGAATCTGGCTTTATATCTACTATTGATAAGGATAAATTTTTCCTTGGTTATAGTCAGGTCCACAAACCTTTCATTCGAATTCTAGAAGCAGATGTTGTGGAATTCGGTGTTCTTTTTTTTTTTTTTTTTTCCAGACCTCAGAAGACCGGATATGCCCACTCATCTGAAAGAACCAAAAGCCCGAGCTAAGTGAAGCAGAGCTGTTTCAATAGAACAGGCAACAGGGTGGGGACAGTGAGGCAGAGAATGTTTAGGTAACATCAAACTGGGATTGCTCCAGCTCACTGCCTTGGGAAGGTTTCCAGGCCCCATCAAAAGTGGGTGGGGTCCAGAAGATTCGGAATGGAGGAGACGCCACTGCGAGTCTGGGGATGCAAGGCAGGTCAATTGCTCAGGACAGAGTAGAGAGGGAAAAGCCACAGAGAGGAGGGATCTCTGGAGATTACAGCAGAGCTCTCCTGAGTGTTCAGTGAGGTTTGGGGACAACTTTTCAAAGCCCTGGGAAGATTAGAGGGCATAGGGCCTGGCCCACTCAGGTGCAAGTAAGGACCTCCTCTCAGGCAGACGTGAGACCCTCAAGACCATGGGGTTGACAGGCAAAGCATGAGTTAGTCCTGGAACACCACTCCGATCCCTCTTACACATCTCAAACCCAATTCAAATGTGTCCAACTGTTTCGAAGTAACTTAATGACATCCCCAGACAAACTCAAGGAAGTTCATCTGGTGCTGAAAATTACAGCACCTAACAAAGTCAGACTCAAAGTTTTCAGCATCCAATGCAAACATTTCTAAGCATGCAGTGAAACATGAAAATACAACCTGTAGAGAGGAGAAGAATCTGTCAATCAAAATCAACCCAGAACTGCCTTAGAGTTAGCAGACAAGCATAGGAGAAACACTATTATAACTGGATTCTACGTGACCAAATCCTAAGTATAGATATGAAGGGCAGATAAAAAAGACACAATATTCAAGAGATGAAAACTGACAGATCTAAGATAAAAAAAAAAAACTACACCACGATTGTGGCAGATTAGGACCTGCCGACTGGTAAATTTAAAGACATCACTACTTAAAATGCCTCAAATGAAACGTGGAGAAGAGAAGAAGCCTAGATCGAGCATGGAGTATGGGACAGCTTCAAGTGGACATGATAACAAATGTTTCTAAATCTGATGTGACTCTTCCAGGGGCGTCCAAGCTCTTGATGTTGTGACATAACATTGTCACCTACCAAACACACACATCCTCACACACCATACACACACACACACGTCTGCACACACACACATACATGCACATACATGCACAAACGCACACACATCTGCATACACACACATCCACACACACATCCGCACACGCACATACACACATATCCGTGCGCGCGCGCGCGCGCACACACACACACACATTTTAAGCTGAAGGTCTTGAATTGGGCCACATTCATTACTATTCTGGTGAGCATGTCACCCACAGGTTGCCTGTCAGACTTGCCTGCAGCCTCTACTCCCACAAATCTAAGCTCGGTGAATCTCAAGAAAAATGAAGAAAATGAGACCAAACCATATCATTATCAAAGAGCTGAGAACCAGCGACAAAAGCAAAAAGAGAAAATAGGCAAATTATTTACAAAGAAATAAATGGAAGAATGGCAAGAGAAACATCAGAAAAAGTGTAAGCAAGGGGACATGGAGAAGCGGCTTCAAAGCTCGGACGGCTTCCAAGTTTTAGAACTGATCTACTACCTATTCCCTAATACCTCCAGAGCAGTACGTATCATAAGTCTCCCGTAAGACCTACACCACCCTGCCTACACCCAGCCAGCGTCTCTTGAGGCATACTCTTTCCACTAGCCCGTTCACTCTCTGCTGGTTACTTCCTTCTAACTGGGAATCCCACTTATAGCCCCTTGCCATAAGACCCATGTCTCCCCAAACTGATATGTTGAATCTCTGATTGAAGTGACTACACAGGGTTTGTAGGAAGCTAGGGGAGATTATAAGGAAAGCCTTCGCTCCTCTTCGCCACAGGAGGACCCTGCAAGAAGGTGGCCTGCTCCAAGCTGTAAAGAAAGCCGTCTGGAAATGACCATGCTAGCGCCTTGATTTGAAACATTCCAAATAGGTTTCTGTGGTTTACCCCGTTTAGACTGCAGTGCTGTGTTGTTTTGCCAACTCAAGCTGACTAGGACAGGTTCTTGCCATCTGGTCCTTCTTGTCTCCTCACAGTTCATCCATAGGCTACCAGTAGTATAAGCAGGCAGTGGGGGTGGGATAGGAGGCTGTGATGGCCAAGACACATGGAAACCCTAGCAATGGCGGAAACTACCTCCGTGTCCTCTCACCCTGCATTTATCCCTGGTTCTGCCATTCTGCCAGCTGCAGCTGCCTTATCTGGTCTTGAAGGTCACCAGGGTCACCCTGTGGCGTGATAAGGGGACAGCACCGAAGGGCTCCCTTAGACGGCTCCTAGCAGTGGTGTCTGGACTCTAAACTTCATTTATCTGTAAAGGGGAACCTTGGGACCCCTTCCTGGACAGCTGTCAAGACCATGTCGGATGCCAGGCAGGGGATTTTCAGCTCAGAGTCACTCTTTGGGAACCAGCATTCTGCCGCCCACTGCTCCCGCAGGGCACAGCTACAGGTCCTTCTCACCCACAAGCATGGTTGGCAGTGTGACGCTGAGATGTCTTTCTGACACACGCACACCCAGGATAACTTTGTGAAGTGACAGATGGCAAAGCCCCAGCATGGCCCAAACCACTTTTCCTGCCTTCTTAAAAACACTTTCCGTCACCTCTGCGGCAAACCCCTGAGACATGGCTTGAGGCTCATTATTCACTCCACCTGGTAATTTGGGGAGATGAGAGCGCCAAATGCCACCAACGATGCCCCTGTAGCTGCTAATAGGAGCTACTGTTTGGAGCCCACGGTACCCTCTTGGCCCCAGCAGCTCAGACAGCTGCCAGAACACCGTCTGCCAGGCCAGGATACGTGCTGAAGGCTCCGAGGGCAGAATAGAGCCCTGCACAGTCACCCTAGCATCCCAGAGGTGTTCCACATTAATAATCTATAGTTCAATCATTAGGAGCAAATCCAAGCGAAATAGGAAAATACACCCCATGCTGGAGGCTGGGAGGCTGCTGGGAGAAGGCTTCTCCACCCCTTGGCAGCCTTAATGATTAGTTCCCAGCCCCCAGAAGCCCAGCTGACAAACGGTGCCTGCAAGCTGGAGGCTTTCTGCATGTGATAATTGAACAATGCTCAAACGCATCCAAGATATTAACACGGACTCACTGCCTGCGGTGCTATGTCTGAGATGCAGGCCCCTGACCCAGTCCATCTCCAGGGCTGCCTGAAGGACATCCTCTAGGATGCAGGCCCCTGACCCTGTCTATCTCCAGGGCTGCCTGAAGGACATCTTCTAGGATGTAGGCCCCTGACCTGGTCCATCTCCAGGGCAACCCTGAAGGACATCCTGTAGGATGCAGGCCCCTGACCCAGTCCATCTCCAGGGCTGCTTGAAGGACATCCTGTAGGATGCAGGCCCCTAACCCTGTCTATCTCCAGGGCTCCCTAAACTAGGATGTAAGTCCCTGAACCAGTCCATCTCCAGGGCAACCCTGAAGGACATCCTCTAGTTGGTCTTTGCCTTCCAGACAGATCTGCAAGTGGATCTTCCACAGGGGCATCCAGGGATGCTGGGGCCCTGGCAGGGATTTAATATCTGAACTAATGTGATTTTTTTCCAATTATGTGCTAGACTGAAGTGTTCGCCTAGGCCTGTATTGTAACAACTCAGCATTCTATGGAGGGAGCCATCTAAAGGAGGGAAGCCTTTTTAATTTCAGGGTTGCTTTAGTTTTTAATAGCTATGCATTTCAAGATATTTGTTCATAATCTTCCTGGTCATACGCAGTATTAGTCCAGTGTCACGTCCACCCTCGACCAGCAAGGAAAAACGCGACAACCGGAGCTCTTCTTGCAGCAGTTTTCAGGACTTTATTCACAGCAATCTATCTCCTTCTCCTTCTCTTTCTCTCTCTCTCTCTCCTCTCCCTCCCTCTCTCCCTTCTCTCTCCCCTCTCTCCTCTCTTTCTCTTTCCTCTCTCTCCCCAGGCAAACCCTCTCCCAGCCCTTAAGTAGGCATGGGCTGCCAACTCCGAACTGCCAAGTAGGCACTGCCTATAGAGGTTCACGCATATGCAGGCAGCTGATAATCATTGTGTGATCATAGCATAGGTCAGGCCTTAACCATCTCAGGAGTTGATTATACATCTCCATCAGGTGTGATTACACGCAGCTCGCTCCAGTCCAGACTCTCTGTGACTGACAGAAGCCCAGCTCCAGTGAGCAGACACCCCAGAGAGGAGATTTCAGCACCCCTCAGAACCAAGCCCAGGATGAGCACAAGGAGCAGCGAAGCCAGGGCATCCTGGAGCCGGTCTTCATCTGAGACAGCACGGCACTTTCTGTCTCCATGCGATCTTCCTCCTCTGGAACTGACCCCATGAATCAGGAGACAGGGAACCGCTCCTTTCTACAGCCACTCTGAAAAGCCTCCTGAGGAAGAACTCAGATCAATCTTGGTGCCTGTGATGTCCCTGCCCACTTAGACTGTCAGAAAGGTCATGTCTCACTTATCAGGCCAGGGACCAGGGTGCTTGAAGAGCAGGGGGCTACAGAGCAGACAAAAACCTCTCCCTGCATATCATAAATGGCAGAATGCATCTTCACCCCACTGCACCCCAGCACAGGCTGACTGCTAGGAACCCTCCCCTTCTGGACAGGAAGAAATCCATGTCACGTAGAATGTGGATTCCCAACAGCTGCCAAAGAGGCTCCTGACACACTGCGGAAATGCTGGAGCCTTATCTCTGAGGTTAGGAAGGAGCAGAAGACATGTTCCCTTCCTCTGTCTTTCTTAGACTGTCCCGAGACTCAGTTTCTCTGTGTGTCTTGGTCTAGAGCCATCCTACAGTGTGGCACAGTGGCGAGCACATAAAGTGGAGTCCCGACTTTCTCCATTTTCCGTCTCATTTCCCTTTCCTTTTACTCTAGACACCCTGAAATTGCACCCCTCAAAAAACCAAAAACATTAGCATGTTAATCCTTGCCCATGGCTCTGCTTTGTGGGAAGAGCAAGAAACCCATTACGATGATAAGGATGAAAAAAAAATCACTAACCTGAGTTTTAATTTTTATCAGAGATCCTTACACCTTTGGACATAAAAGACACAGGGTAACCATGGGGAATTTTTTCATAAAGCTCTGCCTCATTCTGAAGAGTTAAGTTTAGATAAAAACTTAGAGAAGACTTCTTTAGGATCACGTTGGAAAGCACCTTGGGATCCTGGTGATGTGGCTCAGCTGGCAGAGTGCTTTCCTAGTGTGCACGAATTCCGGAGCTGAGTCCCCAGCACTGCACACACCTGGGCATGGTGACCTGCACAGCTGTGATTCCAGCGCTTGGGAGGTGGAAGCAGAAGAACCGGACCTGTCCCAGAGTGGCAGCAGCCGGGAGAGGAAGGGAAAGAGAATGTCATGACAGAAAGCACAAGACATTCTACCTGACTGATAGGAATTCTAGAAAGAAGATGAAGAAAACACACTGAAGGCGTCTGCCAAAAGCATGATAGAAGAAAATTCCAGAAGCATAAATCATTAATTTCCAGATTGCAAAGGCAACCAGGGTCCCATGCAGTAGATGACTGCACCCCAAAGACTCCGTGGTGAAACCTCACAGAAGGAGCCTTAAGAGGCACATAGAAGATCCCAGTAAGTAAAGCTGGCCACTTAGGAAGGAACCAGAATCAAAGGGGCCTGAGAACTTAGGAGACGGTGGAAATACTATAGATAATAGAGGAAATTATTTCAAACAAAAATTCAGTGAACATCCATCCAGGGATAAGCAAAGAAATAAGCACGTCATCTCCCGAAAGCGGAGAAGGAACGACTAGACGTTTCTCCCTCCGCCGATATGACAGAACCTCCGAGAAGAGCAACTTAAGGAAGGAACGGGCCTATTTTGGCTCACAGTTTGAGGGTCCAGCCCATCATGGCAGCAGAGGCATCTGCAGTCAAGAAGCAGAGAGAGATGTATGTTAAAGCTCAGCTCCCTTCTCATGGAATGGCGCCACTCATTTTTAGAATGGGTCTTCCCACCCCAATTAGTTCAGTCTAGAATTTCCTTCACAGACATCCCTAGGGCTTGTCTCCTAGGTGACTCTAGATCCCGTCAAGTTGATCCTCAGTATCATCACGGTCTGGATTTTACAATACCTAAGAAATCCGTGGGTGCCAGTGTTGAGCACCCATGGCTTCTGACATGGAAGAAGCAAAGGCCAGAGCTCACTTAGTAGTAGAAAACACAGCACCTTGCAACAGACAAGCTAAATAGACCAAAATCTGAGCAAGATTAGCCCACACTAAGTGCCAGGAAACAAGATGGCAGAGCATGTTAGCGAGTGTGACAAAATTGGAGCCCCAATTCAGAGTGTAGAAGCTACAGTTAGACAGCCCAATTACTTCAATAACAACAAGAAGAATGCAAGAAATAAGCAGAGATGGAGAGGGAAACCTACAGATTAATTTCTTAAATTTTTTAGATTGGCTACTTTGTGCGCATGAGGGTTTTGCTTGCATGTAAGCATATGCACCACACGCATGCCTGGTGCCTGTGGTGATCAGAAGAGGACATCAGATCTCCTGGGACTGGAGTTACAGATGGTTGGGAGCCACCATGTGCGTCCTGGGAATTGAACCAGGGTCCTCTGTGAGAGCAACAAGTGTTCTTAACCAGTGAGCCAACTCCCAGCCCCTAAAATATGCTTTTAAAATAAAGACATATTGGGTATTTTTTATTTATTTTTAGTTTCTCAAGACAGGGCTTCTTTGTGTAACCACCATGGCTGTCCTGGAACTCACTTTGTAGAACAGGCTGGCTTTGAACTCATGGAGATCTGCCTGCCTCTGCCTCCCAAGATCTGGGATTAAAGGCGTATGCCACCACCACCCAGTAAGCTTATTGGATATTAATTCAAATAATATGTGAAAACTGTATGTTATTTATAAGGTTATTGAAGCTTCAGCACAAGAAAGTTTATGATAAGTCATTATCACTAGGCTTGGTGGCACACTCTTTAATCCCAGCACTCGGGGGCACAGTAGATCTATTGTGAGAGGCCAGCCTGGTCCACATTGAATCTTCCAGACCAGCCAAGACTACATGGCAAGACCTTGTCTCAGAAAAACAAGAACAAAAAAGAAGTTATCTTTAATATTTTTATTTTTGAAGATAGCTCACGTAGATATGTTTATTTTCACGAATATGTGTGTATGTACATTCTTATTTCTGTCTGCAGCCCCATCACCATGGGACAGAGCCAAGACATTATGAGCCAGCCTCGTCAGCGGTTGTTGCCCTGGGTCACTAGGCTCTAGTGCTGTTATAGCATAGAATACTTCCATCAAATGGCTACCCCTGCTTTGTGGAATCATAAAGTCACCATGCAGCTGCTGCTGAAGAGCGCGGCCCCAAGGCGGCAGGGACACAGGGACGAAACAGACCCAGCAAACCAAGGCTCAGCAATAACCAACCCTCAAGGAGCCCACCACCTTTACTCTCCCAGAGCCGCAGCAGCTTGCTGGCCCCCTAAGCAGAAGGAAAGGCATGCAGCTCGAACCCTGACCCCTTTGTGCAGCCCCCTTCTCCACCCCTGCTCTTGTACCTGTGAGTCAATGAAAGGGAGGCCAGCAATGCGCAGGTACAACTTTGCCATGGTGAGTGGCGGGATTAATTCCCATCCCTCCCAGCCCCCTTGTGGTCTTCCAGGAGAAATGGTTACCAAGAAATAGGAAGTGTCCAGAGAGCTCAGGCATCTTCCCGCTGTGGCCTCTCAAGTACAGAGGAGATCATTAGAGGGTCCTTGTGTTGCCTAGCAACCCGTGAATGCTGTTTGCTATCATGTCATTAATATGATGTGAAAGTGTTTCATAGAAGACATTCATCTCACATTAATGAAAATCAAATTTGCTAATATGACACAAAATCTGTTCTTCCTTGTGACTGTCTATACTTAAGTAGCTTATTTATTGAATTAGACAGTGAGTGGTTTTCAGGCTTGAGACCGTTAGAGTATCAGAATAATGACTTTGTTTCCAATAATATCAGATGGCCCTTAATGATGTGATTATGCAGCTGTCACTCCGTGACCACCATCCTCGGACCGAGTGCCCCTCCCTGGAGTCTCACCCAGACACCCCTCAGCTACCCTGCCGTTCAGCTTCTCACACAGGCAAGCCTCAGCGGGGAAAGGCTTCCTGTTGGAGCCTGTCTGCTCTCCAGATGAGCTCAATTTTCCTTCAGAGCGCTGGGACCAAAGACTGGAGGTGTTTAGCATAATGGAGGCTCTCCAATCCCTAAGCATGGGAGAGGTGGCCACACGTATTCACCCATGCTGTCTTTCTAAGGATGGGCTAGCACACAACCCGAAATGCATCAGGCACCGTAAGAAACACGGGCGACATCTTACTTTAAACACAGTGTGTTCCCGAAGGCAAGTATGGAATTCAAATGTACAAAACCCAAGTGATAAGCCGGTGGCACCCCTCAAGGGCGTTCCCATCACAGAATTAAGGTGCCCAGTGCTCAAGAAGCAGAGGTAGGCAGATTTCTGTGAGTTTGATGCCAGCCTGGTCTACGAAGAGTTCCGGGACAGCCAGCGTACATAGAAAGACCATGTCTCCAAACAAGTAAAACAAAACGGGCTGCTCAACTGTTGTCCAGTCTCTGTGTGATGGGAAAGTGTGGATCTTATCTGAGGTCCTGACTGTTCTGAGGCTGGACCATCTTAGGTAGCAGCTTTGGATTTGGTCTTGATGTAGATTTTTGAGGAAGTTGCAACAGAGACATTCTGAGAGACTAGATCACCTAGGATATTTATCTTCATTAGTGTCTGGTTCTTTTTTATTTTTTTTGAAAACACACAAACCTTTGAATGTAACGTGCATATCTGCATTAGCACAAGTACGGAACGTGTAGTGTGCACAAGTTAGTTAAAGATGATTTTTTGTTTTATGTTTGTGTAGGTAAAAGGCATCTGTTAACCTTATAAGTTTGTTTGGGTTGTATAACCAAATCCCTATCCATGTTATATAAAAGGATGCCATGTGTCATCCAGTCTCAGAACTGTTCCCATAGTAGGGGGTTCAGCATATACGTCACCTGTCTTATGGTCTTTCTTGGTTTCTTCTTTAATGTCTGTAGCCAAGATGCGCAGGAGATCTCCTCTGGTCAAATCTGGTCTTTATTAATTTGGAAGGAATCTATAACATTCTGTTTCCTGTAGAAACAAAGGTATAACTTCTCCCCCAACACAACACATTTCCTGACTTCCACTCTAAAGTTATTAAAATATATAGACTGGTTTGATTTAGCAGTATTTTCTACAATTCAGTGTCTCTCGTCAGCATTTAAAAAATTAAAAGTCAACAAAGCAGCATATAGGATCCAATCACCCTGTATGGTTTCCATCTTTACATGTCTTATTTTTATTTTACTTTACTCTTTCTCTTAAGAGTTTGCTTTATTATTTTTTTCTGTGAATGTCTATACCTGTTTCCTTTATTCCCCTTCAATATCTAAGCACATTTTCAAGCACGTTGTAACCTGTTCAGAGGTTTTTCAGTCTGGATCTGGCTTTACTAAGTGCATGCAGTGTGTTATGATCACATGAGCCCTCAGACTGTTAGGTGGCAGGTAGGCCCTCCACCACACAGCTCACTTAGCACACAGCACTGGCAGCTGGCTCCACCTGCCTTGGTCCTTCCCAGTTCTGGGAAGCTGCTGTATCTGTGCTATCTAGCCTCCCACCCCAGTAGTGTGTGCACTGCTCCAGTGCTTGGCTGTATTAAAGGAGCCACACCTCTGTACACAGTACTGGACCTGCTTGAGAGACCACGGTTGCCGGGAAGCCATGTCTAACTCCGTGTTCAGAATTTTTTCCTACTCTCTCAGGCCCTATGTTGATTTACATGCTGCACATTGAGCACCAAATGTAGTGGACTTTTCTTGGACTTCCAGCCTACAAAAAAGACATGGAGACTTATTATTAATTATGAAAGCTTGGCCTTTAACTTAGACTTGTTCACAACTAGCTCTTATAACTTAAATTAATCTGCCACATGGCTCAGTTACCTCTCCTGTACTGTATGTATGCCCTACTTCTTGAGAGACTGCCTTGGTATCTCCTGCATGGCTAGCTACATTTATCTCTATTCCCCTCTCTCTGCCCAGAAGTCCTGCCCACTCTCCCCTGCCTAGCTATTGGCCATTCGGCTCTTTATTAAGCCAATCACAGTGACAGCTTCACACAGTGTAAACAAATAGTCTGCAACACCACACTGCCTCCCCAGCATCTGCCCTAGAATATACCCAGACGGTCAACAGTGCACTTGTTAAACCTTTCCATAACCCACAGACGGACGCCTAGATTCTATCCAGACCCACTGCCTCTCACCTCGCATCTGGCTGGACACTAAAGCCTTCAGATCATGTCTCCTTCCCAGCATCCCTCACACCACTGTGGGTATCCCCATGCCATTCCTCCTGACTGGAATACCCTTGGTGGACAACCAGTCCTCCCAGGCTTCGATATGGCCTGCTTGCCCCCGGGATCAACTCCCTGTGGCGCATCCATCACTACTGCAGCGCTGGAGGCGCACAATGCTATGACGATCTCTTACATCATCACGCTTCTTGTGGCTAGCTACTCCATATGGACCACAGCATGTTCATCCCTGACCTTGAAATGCTTCTCTCAATGGGGATTCAACAAATACTGACATTTTTACCCTTTCCATCCATATCAGTGCTATGCAGAAGAAATGACACAAGACTCAGAAGACTAACTTTTTTAAAAATGTTAAAAGAAGCAAAGGAGGGCTGGGGTGTGGTTCAAGAGTAAGCCTTGACTCTCTGGAGTGAGGCACGGGGCTCCACTGCCAGGACTGCAGGAAAGCAGGGAGGGGAACGGAGACTAGAAGGCCAGAGGAAATGAATAAAATAATTTTATTTAATCCAATTCTAGCCAAAAACAATTGTCCTCTTATTACTTAACTAAAAACAAATATTAATTAGATGTGATTCTATTTCTTTTCTTTGCATGGGTCTCTCAATATGAAGGGAGTGTATTCTGCTTCTGTAAGACATCCTGCAGAGTGCACACATTACAGAGGCCCGGGGGCTGCAGGTGGCTTGTGGCCCTCAGGCCAGACCATATGGGCCTGGGTAGTTTTTATTCTGGACCCCAGCCTTTTACTGAAAAGACGAGAGTTCTCCTGTGTGATCTTACATCCCTCCGAGTTCTAAAGAAACAGCTCTGGATTTCATGAAAACGGAGAATGCCCTGCCACTGGGAGTGAAGTGTCCCTCCAGGGGCGGGCCAACTGCATCCTAGCCATTCCTTCAGATTTGCCTGTCCCTGTGCACAGTGTAAGCCCTCACCAGGGCACTCTCAGAAACCTGGCCCGGACACAGAAGCCCAGAGAACACAGGCTTGAAAGATCTGTAGTCACCTCTTCAATAAGTGTAACCCGATGAAGAAACAAAATTCCCAATGACTGCCTTCATTGGCCTTTTGTTCCCTAGTAACATGAGCCTTCCAAAAGGTGACAGAAATAGAAATAGAATGAAGAATAACTTAGGCCTTCGCTTAGATTCTCTAGATATAAACATCACACTTGCTTCATCATTTTCTATCCCACACACCCCTTTACACACACACATACACACTCCCCTTCTCCATGGAAAAATACAACTATCTCCTAAGACTTGAATGAGTCACTTATGTGATACCTCTTTGCTTCTAAATACTCATCTATCTCCTAAAAATGACAGCATTCTTGCACTACCCCCACATGATTTTCAGAAATATCTTCAATTTTGTATTGAGATTATTTGTTTACTGTATGTTGTATTGTGTTTGGGTGTACATTGTCACAGCACATGTATGAAGGTCAGAGGACAACTCGTGGGCATTTCCTTCCACCGTGAGGATTCTGTAAATCCAACTCAGATCGTCAGTCTCTGTGGCAAGTGTTGTAAATCACTAAGCCACCCAACTGCCAGAATTTAAAACTGACATTATTTCAGAACAAGTTTGAATCTTCAGTCACGGTGGTCCTCATGCCCTTCTTCTTTCCCAGGATACCATTCGGGAGCTCCTTAAATGCCATCTATTCTCAGACTTCTCCAACTGGGGGCAACCCCATAGCCTTTTCTTTCTATGACTATGTCTTTTGAAAGCTACGAGTCCACCTTGTCGTGGTGGAACGCTCAGAAGGCAAAGACAGGTATATCAGAAGTCGGAGGCTAGCCTGATCTAGATAGTGAATTCCAGGACAGCCAGGGTTGCGTCCTAAGACCCTGGGGGTGGGGGCGGAGAACAAACTAAGTTCTGGAGGACCTCGCCACTCTGGTTTGTCCATCTTGTCCCTATTCTTTTTAAGTTGTGTGCTTTGGAAAGAGCCACAGAAGGCCTGTATCCTCTTTGATTATTGTTTTAGGAGTCCTAGGATGCTAAGAGGCCCTTTCGTTCCTCCTCTTACTGGAGTCACAGTAGAGCAGGGCTGGGGCTGCTTCCCTGGAAATGTGCTCCCTTGCCTTGGTGATTAGTCAGTGGTGCCTTGAGGCTGTGAAAATATCATATTTTTCATTGTTACTTTTTTTTTTCTACCCATGTTAGAGTATCGATTGACACTTCTAACCCGATTCAAGTATCACGGTGCCGCTCACCAAATAGTGGCTTCTTTTCTAATTCCATTATTTATCCTATCTTCATTATTCTGCACTGGGCCACGAGGAGGAAATAACCCTCCTTCTCTGTGTCTGTGTTTATTCATTCATGCATTTCAGTGTGGGCTTTGGGGCTTTCACTCCTCCATAGGTTATAACGCATCACCCACCCTGGGGGGCAGGGAAGAGAAGCAGGAATGCGCCCTTTATACTTTCACCCTTGCAAGCAAGGGGTCAAGTTCAGTCCTCGCCTAGCATGTGCAAGGTTTGATCCTCAGCGCTGCAAACAAGAGAAAGAGAAAAGCGAAGACAGGTATACTCCATAGTAGATCCTGCAAACCCTAACTCCCGAGAGTCAAAGAAGGGGAGAACAGCTTCTAGTTTGTTCTAGTAGCTACAGGACTCTCATGAAAGCCAGGAGCACATTATTTTCAAAAGCCCATTGGGGAAGGGAATTCTGTCCACTGTGCCTTCACTATTCAACTCTTTTCGACGTCTCCTAAGTGTATTCTGTCTTCACTGGCTAGTGGTATTTCATCTCTACTAAGCACTCTTAAAAATTCAGAGAGCAGATAATTTAACCAAAGGGGAAAAGAGGCAACAAAACCTCTTTCTAGGGTTTCCTGGCCCCCGCGGCCTTGGTCTCTCAAAAGGCAATTTCTTCTGGTCCCCTTGTCCTGTGAGTTTCCCGGGGAATTTTCTGTGCCCGTAGACACTTTTTTCCTTCCCTTACAGCAAATGGATAGGAAATGGGTGAGGGTGGGAGCAGGGCTGAGTGGCTGCGAGGCCTGACGTTAGCCAGGCTCCCGGTGGCCTAATTAGAGGAAAGCTGCTGGGCTTTCTATGAAGAGGGGCAAAGTAAGCGGGGAAGGACAGGAAGGGAGGCCAGAGCCCTAAGAGCATTCCTTTTCCTGCCCAACTAAATGCCAACCTTGCCTCAGACCATTAGGCCTGAGCTCATATAGCGTCAGCATAAGTAGCTGGACAGCCATGGGCTGCCGAGCTATAGTGCAGACTAGATTAATGCCTTACGAAATGGGAGATGTGCAAAAAAAAAAAAAAATCAGAGATAAAAATAAGAGGGGCAGTACTTAGAACTGAAGCCCAGTGCCATCCTTGACTGCAGATGCCACCAGTGGTACCTGCCAAACCCAGCTCCCTTCGCTGTTGATGGATGGACAGGTGGTATCATACGTAGGTAAACACTGAAAGAAGCAAAATGTTTCCGTCTGGAGGCAGTATGCATTTCTGCAGCAAAGCCATTATCCCTGCAAGTCAGACAAGAAGTCAGACAGCTCAGGATGAGGTCCAGTCTGTGGAACTCCTGAGTTCCTGGAACCCCAGCCCACTTTCCCTGATGGTCACCATAGCGTCGTCAGCCCTTTTGATTGACTTGGTTCATTCAACAAGTAAGCAGGTTCATTTAAGTAGGATGTGTGCAACTTCCACCTCTTCAGAACACAAATAAAACAAGAGCAAGCAAGTAAACAATAACAAAACCAGAGAGGAAGAAGAGAAGGAAATCGGGGAACAGGAAAAAAAGAAAAGAAAAGGCCTCAGTTTAACAATCAACACACAATTTGTTCTTTCTGCTCACACTTCAGTGCAGGGAACCCTCTCAAAGGCTCCTCATGACGCCCCTCTTTCGTTTACTGCTCTATAAAATTGCTGGTGAATTAATTTATCCTGATGTCCCTGGAGGGAGGAGAGCAGCCCCCAGAGAAGAAAGCCACAGTGGCGAAGAAAGGCTTTCTTTGAATTAAGCAGCAAACAAGTATTCGAACAATGTCTTTAGTTTCAGACTCACACGGGAAGGGATTGACAGCATCTTAGATGGAGAGGTAGGATAGGGCCATTGAAGAACAGTAGTGGGAAGGGTGTTCTATTCAGATTGCCGCCCTGGGCGGAGCACAGTCTGTGTGTCTCCCTGAACTTGGACGGCAAGGCTTTGGGGAAAGGACCATCGCTGCACCCATCTGAAAGTTAAAAGTCCTGAGGCTGGGCAATGCCAGAGACTCACTTGAGTGGCAGTAGCGTGTCACACAAGCTGACGAGTGGCTGCAACAACAACAAAAAAAGACCTCAGTAAATGAGAAACCAACTGAAGGCCAGCAGCGTTCCTGAGCAGAGGTGCGCTAGCCCGTGTCACCCAGTAGCTTCCTGTGTCCACAGCAGTGGGGCAGGCAAGGAGACCCACGGTTTTGGTTGGTTCTGTCTGCACAGAGGTGATGGTCAGTGACTGGATCCGCAAGGATGTTAGACACATTCCTTCCTTCCTCCCTCCCCCTGTACTGGATTGAGCCCAGGGCTCACTCATGCTGGGCGAACTCCCTCCAACTGAGCTACAGCCCTGGCTAGAGCTCGTGTTCCACCTTCTAGGCTGAACCTCAAGGTTTTCCTGGACTGAGTGTCCAAGACTCTGAAAAACAAATGGCTAATTCTCTGAAAGTATGGTTTCTAGGCAAGCACAGTGGCTAACACTAGACACGTCAGTAATTCAGGCGGCCGAGGAAGGAAGGTGGCTGGAGCCCGGGGCTCTGCCCGCAGACATGTTGCACTTTTCTCTGGGGCCAAGGAGTGCAACTTCCCCCAGCGACTGTGTGGATCTGCTTTCCTCAGCCTGGCTAAAGGCTGCAGAGGTTGTCAGAGTCCCAGGCAGTGTCTGTGTGTCTGTCAATAACCCAGTGCACAGTGGGTAAGGCTAATCAATATCTCAATGATCCGGCCACATCGACCAGGGATGGTTAGCTAGCTTCCACAAGTTGACATTTCCCAGTGCTTTCTTAGGCGGGAGTGTGTGGCTGGCAAAGTAATAGAGAATCTAAGTTTCTGGAACAGCAGCGGGCCCAGCGCTGGCAAAGAAGCAGAGGCTGCCTGTCCTGTGTAGATCCAGAGACTTTGTGACTGTCCTCCACATCCCACCTGTGACTAGGAAGAGAACAAATCTGAGACCCGTTCACTGAATGTCCCCTTGACCCTCTCCTTGTGGTGTCTAGGGAGGTATTCAGATAGGCAAGTTGTTCTGTGACTAGTCTTCCTTTTTGTTTTTATTTTGGTTTTTCTGGCTATTTGTCTTGAGACAATTGTGGTGATATTTTGTTTGTGCTGTGACAACCACAGACAGTGTCTCATTATGTAGCCCAGGCTGCTTTCATACTCGTGGCAATCCCCCTGCCTCTGCCTCCCAAATGGTAAGATTAAAGACGTGAGCATCCTTGTCTGGTTTTCATCACCTGTGTTTTAATATGAATTGGGAAACAAATTAGGGCTTTTTTTTTTTAACTGACGATATTCAGGGAAAAGCAAATTTCTCCCAAGCTCGCAGCACCAACTAGGCTGCGGCGCAGGGTTGTGACAAGGACAAGAACAGCCTTCAGCTCAGCAAGCAGGGCCAGTCCCTGGCTCACAGGGACTCAACTCAGGAGTCTTTTCATGTTAAGATGGCCTGGAAGCCAAAGAGCACCCTATGAGACATACATGGATCTAATCTACATGGGAAATAGAAAAAGGCAAGATCACCTGCAAATGGATGGCTGAAGCTAAAGCTTGCCATAGAGGAGGGGGACAGATAAGTCTGACCGCTCCCTTGGGACAGCAGTGTTTGTCAGAAGCCTCAGTCCTAGGCACCCCTGTGCTGGCTGCTGCAGGGGCCCAGAACTCATAGCCCTTGAATGCGTGGGGGGGGCATATTGTGATACGTGGTGTTTGTGTGTATGCGTGGTGGTGTGGTGTGTGTGTGTGTATTGTGCTGGGTGTGTTTATGTATGTGTGTACAGTGTATGGTAATGAGTGTGTATTTATATGTATACATGGTGTGTTCTAATTTACATGTAATATATGTGCGGGGGTGTGTTTATATGTAATGTGTGTGTGCTGTGAGGGTGTGTGTATGCTGGTGGTGTGTTGTGCTGTGCGTATGTGTTTGAGTATGTGTGTTTATATGTAATGTATATGAGGTGCAAGGCTGCATGTGTGTTGCGTTGTGTGTGTAGTATGTGTGTGTGCATGGTGTGGAACTTTTAGCAAGTTTGATAAGCATAGTATTTTGTTCTTGGGGAAATATTTATTTCTAAAATACTGAAAATATTTTGTTAAAATTGTTATCAATCCCTCATTTTCTTTAATGAAGTCCAATTTTCTAAAAAGTAAGTTTGCCAAGAATTGAAAAGAGGAGTGGAGGAGTGGATGGGAGAGCACAGAGGATTTTTTAGGGCCATGAAGTTATCTGCGTGCTACCACAGTCGCATAGGCGCAGAGCACGGACTGTCTGCATCACAATCGTTGCACATGCCGGGGTTGTGATCCACAGGCTGAGATTGACAACACAGAGAGAGCCCCCTGACCCCACGGCCATTGATGACCCTGCAGCAGTATCAGGCCATTGGTGGTCAAAATGTCCCCATAGCAACAGCCCCATCAGGTGTGAATAACAGGGAAACCTGCTGGAGGAGGCGGCCAATATAAGAACTCGACTTTCAGCTTTGTTAGTTTAAAAAACAAAAGTTGCCTTTAAATGAAGGTATATTAGAAGTCCAGAGAGATGGTCACAAGTCTAGTGTCCTGGACACAGGGACACAGAGAGATGGTCACAAGTCCAGTGCGCTGGGACACAGGAACACAGAGAGATGGTCACAGTCCAGTGTCCTGGACACAGGGACGCAGAGAGATGGTCACAGTCCAGTGTCCTGGACACAGGGACACAGAGAGATGGTCACAGTCCAGTGTCCTGGACACAGGGACACAGAGAGATGGTCACAAGTCCAGTGCGCTGGGACACAGGGATGCAGAGAGATGGTCACAAGTCCAGTGCACTGGGACACATGGACACAGAGAGATGGTAATATTATGTAAATGAAGCCAATCACAGAGAGACAAATGTTCCCAAGTTTTATATAGTTTTATATAAATCATGTCTATAGTCACGTATATTAATATTAGTGACAGGCATGTTAATGACATGAAAATACAAGTAAAATTATCCAGGGCGGTGGCTCTCAACCTCCCCAAGGCTGCCACCCTTGGGGAACCCCCCAACCATAAAATTATTTTCATTGCGACTTCATAACTGTAATTTGGCTATTGTTATCAATTGTAATGTAAATATCTAATATGCAGGGTGTCTCATGTGTGACCCCTGTGAAAGGGCCACCCAACCCCCACCTCCGGGGTTGTGATCCACAGGCTGAGAACCGTTGTTCTAGGGGGAAAGAAAGGACCAAATGGAGCGAGCAGGAAGGACAAGAAAAGGGAGGGGGGGAGGAATGGGCTCAACATACAATAGGTACATGTACAAAAGCTTGGCAAGAAGGAAAAGAATGTTTTATTAGTACATGAAGGAAAGTGTACTAAGTTTAAAAAATTAAAAATTGGGGGCATGTGCCTGACTTGGTGGTATATGCCTGTGCTGGAGAGTTTTATGTCAATTTGACACAAGCCACAGTCATCTGAGAGGAGGGAAAGGAACCTCAATTAAGAGAAAGCTTCCATAAGATCAGGCTGTAGGCAATCCTGCAGGGCATTTCCTTAATTAGTGATTGATGAGGAAGGGCCAGCCAGTTGTGGGCGGGACCACCCCTGGGATGGTGCTCTGGCTGATCAAGCCATGATGAGCAAGTCAGTAAGCAGCACACCTCCAGGGCTCCAAAGGGAGTGGCACTATTAGGAGTTGTGGCCTCGTTGGAGGGGGTGTGGCTTGCTGAGGAAGTGGGTCACTGTGGAGGTGGGCTTTGAGGTCTCATCTGTGCTCAGGCCACACCCAATGAGACAGACCATTTCCTGTTGCCTGTGAGTCAAGATGGAAGAACTCTCAGCAACTTCTCCAGCTCCATGCCTGCCTGCATGAGGCCTTGCTTCCTGCTGTGACGATAATGGACTGAACCTCTGAACTGTAAACAAGCCACCCCAGTTAAATGTTTTCCTTTAGCAGAGTTGCATGGTCATGTGTCTCTTCACAGCAACAGAAACCCTAATAAGATACCCTGCTTTGAAAAACAAACAAACAAAACCTAATTTACCGCAAGCAAACAGGATCTCAGAGTCAAAGTGTGGATGAACAGGCTACACACACTTCTTGGAAGCTGTGTGTGGTAAACACCCAAGGACCACATTTGGAGCGAAATGTAAAGGAAGTGGGCTGCTACCCTTCTAACTGTTCCAAAGGTATCCAGCCAGGGCTTTAGCCAGTCACTTCCCAAATGAGCAGGAACCAAGAACTGAGGATCAATCTTGCATCTAAGACTCTGTGCCTGGTAGATTGCTGAGTTCAATTTCTTTTCCTTAGAGGAAACTATCCCTTTCCCCAGCTCTCTGAAACACCTTTCCTAATAGCAGGTACTGTCCCTGACTGTGGAGGGATGGTCAATAATCCATGTGTGTTTGTAAATAGCCTGGAGACCTTGGAGAACACTGGCCACCTCTCTGCTGGTTGTTTTCTTCCTAAATTGCTTCCGGTTCTCTGATCAGGACTAACTTGCTGGTTTGGTTTCAAGGTCATTGCTGTCTCACTTTGGCAGAACTCAAGAGGGGCATAAAATCCAAAACCAAGACCTTTGCTTTTCTCTTTTATAAATTAAAAAAAAAAAGGCTGATACTGTTGAATTCTGAGAATATTGGCAGAATGGTATGCTATAGCGATTGCTACCTTCTGAACAAGGATCCCCAAACATGCTGCCACCTGGGCAACCAAAACTGCAGGTCTCCTTAATCTGTGCAAACTATTTAAGATGCTGTGATGGGAAGTGGGTCCTCAAATAACAAGGTCCCTTTCTGGTGGGCACTGGGAAGAAGCCACAGAGAGTCCCAACCTTAATTTTTTTTTTTTTTTAAAGAATCCTACTCCTCCTGGACCATCCCAGGAACTGTGCAGTCCTCAAAGTATTTTCAGAGAATTAAGGCCACCTGCTTCTCCGAGAACCTGTATTGGATTTGGTAGATGGAGACTGTGGGGGACATGGGCATGTCAGAGGTGGGCACACGCCCAGGGCATCTAGGTCTCCCTAAGGGAGGTGGGATTTCCCCCAGCACTCTCTTATTAAAGCAGGCAGTGAGGATCCAGTGAGCAGCACAGGACGGTTGGACAGGCCGTACACCAGGAAGATTGCCACCAATCAGTACTTGGATTAACGGGGTAGATCTAGAGTGCTAGAATTTCGGAAAGGTAAGAGAAAGGATAAGGTTACGATTCCCGAACCAAGAGGGTTGGAACTGACAGTGGAGCCATGGAAACACGCAAGGAAATAAAGTGACCAATCAAAACAGATCCCCTGGCTTCTAACTTAGGAATTGGCGGTGTTTTGAGATTTGCAACGTCAGTTCCCTGCAGCATCTCTGTCCAAGAGGTGGGGACCGTCCCAGCAGAACCATGCCTGGGTGTCTTGACTAAGGCTCTTGTTCAGCATCTTTAGTTCAAGATGTTCCCAGCTGAAGAGATGGACCAAACCTCAACCCTCTGAGCCATCTTTCCCTTGAAGAAACTGGCTAGTGGTGGGCCCAGAAATCTAGGCCCAGAACACCAACCAAGTATATAATGTATTTTTCTCATTTACCCCATCACTCTCTTCCATCTCCCCGACTCTTTCTAAACCCTCTTTTCCTAAGAGGCTCCCTATCACGTTCATGTCTATTGCTGTTTTGAAGTGTAGGGGGCATGAGTGAGTGTGTGTGAGAGAGAAAGAGAGAGAGAGAGAAAGCACTGAGTACAATTAAGATTGTTTGCATGAGCCTGGGTAGGGGGGTATTTACTGTAGCCTGAACAAGTTACCATACCACTGAACGAAATAACTCCTCCTCTCTCTGGCAACTGTCTATAGTTCCTCAGGAAGGGGTGTGGCTTCATGCGCCCCTCCCCTATCCTGACCGAATGTTCAAGCTCATCTTTTGCAATTCTTGTGCAGGTGACCACAGTACAGCAGCTGTGTCGCGCCCAAGAGAAAGTGTTTCACATGGCTCCTCTCCTCCTTCACCTCTTACATCCTTCCCACTCCATCTCCCTCGGTGTTCCCCGAATACTGGAGGTTGTGGTACAGATAAACCTGGTGAAAAGTTAGTGGGTGGAGGAGGCAAGCCCATGAGCCTTTACCCTACACAAAGAACTACTCCAGCAGTGCCCACTCTGTCCTTGCTTCGCTTCTTTCTTTCTCAGTGAAGTCTTCTTTGTCTAGCACACCATCCATCCCTTAGTCATCTCAGGAATATAAGATCCGTGTTGACAGGAACATCTGTCTTTTGGGTCCCTACAGTTTTCCTAGTGCCTGGAAGCATGGTGGGGATGTTGGGGTCAAAGGGTAGATAGTATTGGTGGAGCTAAGATTGGATGAACTATAGGTGGCCATTAAGGAGGAAATCAGGTCACAACTGAGTGTGGAGCGGACCCAAGCATAGACTCTTGTTATGTTCCTCTTCTGATGCCTGGCAGCCCTGGGGACTGACTGTTGCCTCTGTTGCTCCTCTGGCTGGAAACCAGTCTTTCCTCCCTGTGCATCTACCCACGGCACCCACGAACCATGACAGAATCAGCAAGTTCATTCCCAGAGAGGAGTGACACCCACGGAGTTGGGCTCAGACCCTGAGGACGTTTGATTTCCCGTCCCAAGTGGCTTCACGTTACAAGACAGCAAAGGCTAAAGTTTAGTAAACATGTTTGGTTATCGTGAGGATGTATCAGCTGTTCCACGAATGCATCACATTTTCGGGGATCACTGTGAATGGCAGAGGGCCGTGGTGTTCTCCGTATAAAATAGGCATCTGCTCAGCCTTCAGTTGGCCAGTTAGTAGCCCGAACACAAAAGCACAGTTTCCCTGCCTGCCGCTCAGGTAAGCATCAGCTGAGCCGTGCAGAGGCCAGGCTGCGACGCCGAGGTGGCCTGTTTTCTGCTCATTATTAATCCAGAGACCTTAATGACGAACAACATTTGTGTTATTTTCTACCCAAATCTAATCTGTTCATGCAGTAGTTCAGTCAATCCCGCAATCTGTTTTTCTCAAATGAGGGTAGATAATGGAGACGCCGTTCTTTACAAGTCTTCAGGCTTTTAAATTCTGATAAAAATCAGGATTCTTCACTGGGTCCTGCCCCAGCTCTGAATTAAACCACTTTAAATGTAATTACGGAACCTGGCCTTCCATCAGGAACATCCATTTAAAGCATTGATTGGCCAGGCTGCTCCGCGAGGCTCTTTATGAGCAAACGATTGCAATGGGGCCAGAACTGTAATTTATCAAGGCAAAAAAAAAGCAGGTAAATACTTTATTAGTGGTAATGAGAGGGTTGCCAGCTAACTGAATCTCTTCCTCCCTCACCAGCTACTTCACGGAGCCGTGGTGCATGGCCCTCTTCCACGATCGCTTTATTGATCTCAGGAAAGAGTTGCGCCAAATCTTAAACTCTAAGCAGGTAAGCGTGATTAATGGATGCGTGAGTGTTATTCCTTGCAAATTGTGAGCAGTTGACAGCCGTTGATCATTTGGACTTTCCCCTGCACTCCCATCTCACGGTGGTGTTTTAGCAGCCCCATGCTTCCTTAAATAAACTCTGGAGGCTATCAATGTAGACAGTGATGTTCAGGGGTAGTGACTTTCCCTTTAGATCCTTTTCTGGACACTACATTGCTCTTGCATTTTTATGAGTAGCTTTGTCTTCATGATCAGCTAACTGTGTTGACTGAAACCTAGAGACGAGTTGTTTTTTTTCTGCTGCCTAGAATGAAAATTGCATTCCTTTAGTTTTCTGTCTGTTATTGTTGAGGATACATGAGTGTGTGTGCATGCCACGTGTGTATGTGTGTTTAAAAAAATATAAAAATACCAGGTCTAAGGGCCTGTGTCTCTAATCCCAGCACTTTGGCAATGAAGCAGGAAGCTGGGGGGTTCGTGGTGATTCTCTGCTACATAGCAAGTTCCAGACTTGCCTAAGCTACACAAGACTGACCCAAAAGAACTGCCACCCCCCACAAAAAATAAATAAATAAATAGCAAAGAAAAGTCACCCCAGTGTCAGAATACACTCATTTTATAGCTAAAACATCTCCCTCAATATGATAGAGAATTATCTGGAAGCTAGGCGCCATGTCCTGATGCTCCAAGCTCAGGACATGCCTCTGTGGAGATAAGGAGGTATTTGTGAAACTTCACGCTAATTCTTTTGATATTCTTAAAGTTTGAAGAAAGCTAGTGTCTTTGCTCGGGGAGGTGGGATATCCATCCCAGACTCCACCTTGTTTCAGAGAGACAACATGCCTGGGTCTTTATTAGTTTCTATCTCATTTTGATATCTTAAGGAACTTCAGAATGTCTCCTCTCGTCACAGGCCCTTCAACCTCGCATGTTCTGTGGTAGACTGAACAGCCTAGGTGAAATCATTTATGTAGCCCCTACCATATTCCAGCCCCAGCTTATACCACCTCACTTAAAGGTGGGTGGCAGGACCTCCTAGACCTTACACGGATGGAGACACCGAAGCTTAATCACCCTCCACAGCTGAGTTACACAGTAGTTTGGTGACCAAGCTTCCAAACTCAAAGCTCTCCCTCCCCAGCTGGGAAAGGAGGATTGGGGCCATGCAGGGTCAAATCACCAGCTCATTTTCCCCCTTCCATTTCCAATACGATTCCTCGGGAGCCTGCTCCAAAATGTAGGCAGTTTACTAATCTGAACTAGATTCCAACATAGTTTTAGAGTTTAAATGAAAATGGCATACCTTAGGTAAAGCCCAGCAGGTCAGTGTTACTAGGAAATATTTACATTAAAGAGTCAAAGTCTCCACAAGCTTGGATGCTTCCAGTAAATCCCACACGGCCTTGGGGGAGAAGCAAAGTGAGCACACACGAAAGTCACACAGCGTTTATGTCATTCAGACTGGAGCGTGTGTATAGACACTCCCTGAACACAGTACCATTAAGGATGCTGAAGCACGTGCTCAGAAGTTTGAGTCCCTTATATAGAATGGAGCAGTGTTTATATAGAACCCACTCATGTTTCTGCATACATAAGATCATCTCTAGATTACTTAAATTGCCTACTAAAACCTTGTGGAGCTTGAATCACATCATTCAGGGAATACCGAAAAAAAAAATGGCACATGAACATTGTCAATATAGGTGTAATTTTTTCCAAATATTTTTGGTCCCTTGATCATTGAATCTGTTAGTGTGAAACCTGTGGATACACAGAGCTATATGCTGGAGTATCTATACTTATATACTGAAGATGGGTACAGGTCCACGGGCTCTGTGATCCATCCTGGAGCCTGGAGGAGGTCTGCTCAGGTTGAAGACAAACCTAGCGCTCACTGTCTTTACTTGAAGTCTTGGACACCTCCCCTCCTCTGAAAACGTGATCTGCCGAAAGCTGCCATAGGAGCAAAGACTCGTCTGTCCCCGAGTGACCCCAACAAAGCTTTCGGAGCCCCACATTTGAGTTCCTTGATTAACCCTTTGCACAGTATTCAGGACTTTTAGGATACAGATGGTATTTTCTTGTTACTAGCCTGCTTCTGATATAAATACTGGAAAGCAGAGAACTTAAAAAATATTTTAGCATAATTGTTACCACAGACCATACTTTCTTCAATAAAAGAGAATTTCCTAAAGCATTATTTTCCCGGGATTTAGAGGAACAGGAGAAGCCCGGGTGAACAGGCAAGCGTGAAGGGTGGCTTAGGACAGTGAGACTATTCTGTGTGACACCGCAGCATTGCGTCATTGTCCAAACTCACGAAATGCCGGGCACATTAACAACGATGCATCAGTGTTGAGCAAGCGATGAGAAACTGTTAAACGCAGCAGCACCCATCACGTTTGCCAGGACCCCTCAAGGCTCCCTCCAAGTTTCATCCGCAGCTTGACCTTAGCTGCGAGCCAGTTTGCTGTGCCGACTCGGGACAGGAGTGGCTTTTGACCCAAGCCGACCAGCACGCCGAGGACTTCTAATCATTCCTGTGGGTTTTCCAGGCAGAGGGTGTGGCCTGCTTCACGGAGGACCAGGGGAAGAACCTCGGTGGGCACGGTTCTGCTTTGAGCATTTCCATTCGTCAAGTGGGAAAGCCACACAGAGAAGGGGTATGTGGCGTGGTGCCAGCCGCTATGCAGATTTAGGGTCACTTTGGGTAAACCTGCAGGTCCCACAGAACAAGGCCTAGCTGGTCCCTCCAGACAGAAGAGCAGCGAAAGGGATGTGTGCCAGAGCTGGGGAGCAAAGGATGGTTCTGCCATTCCAGCCACCACCAACTAAGAGTGGGGGTGCGAGCCCCAGCACGGAAACCGCCTGGGCGAGCGATGACCACACAGTCATGTAGGACAAGAGGAAAATAAAAAGGGCAGCTGCATTAAAGAACAGCAGAAATCCTTTTTCTTAAATGTTTTAACCAGTTCGTGTCCCTTTCTAGTTTATCACCAAGTAAACACAAGTTTATCACAGACATCCTTGGTGTTTCAGTTTTTAATTATGTTCATGAACATTACATTTCATCTATGGATGAAGCCCGCAGGTCACTGGCCATAGTCAAATTTTGTATAGTCAAAACTCACTCTTCTAATTTCTTTAAGAGAGAAGTAACTTATGTGCCCTTAATAGCAGAACCTCACAGTTCACAGCCATCTGTAACTTCAGCTCCAGGCACGCACGCACACACACACACACACACACACACACACACACACAAATAAACATAAAAATAAATATATTTGTAAAAACAGGAATGAGCGATTTCAAATACTAGCCCTGAGTCACACTTCCATAAGGTATGCCATACCATCCATAAGGAGCTAGAGTAAGAAAACAAACTGAATTGAATGCTGAAGGAGGAAAGGAAGAGGAGGGAGGGAGGGAGGAAGGGAAGAAGGGAGAGAAGGAAGAAGGAAGGAAGAGAGGGAGGGAGGAAGGAAAGAAAGATCTTTAAAAATAGAGCAGAGAGAAATAAGTGAACTGGAGACTGGGAAAATAATAGTGAGAACAAAAAAAAAAAAGCTGTTGTTTGAAAGATCAACAAAATCCTAAGCCTTTGGTCAGACTTATAAATTACTAGATCAGAAACAAAAGCAAAGACATTCCTGTAGGCTTATGAAAGCCAGAAAGCATTTTCAGAGACTATTATAAATAACGAGAAGATACCTGGATGAAAGTGACAAACTCCTAGAAACACAGAAACTAGAAACTGACCCAAGAAGAAGCAGAAAATCTCCACAGATCTATAACGAAGACATTGAATCAATAAGCAAAAGCTCTCACCAGGGCAGGGAATGTGGCTCGGTCAGTAAGTGCTGACTATGCAAAACCTAGGGCCAGAGTTGAGTCCCCAGCACACACATAGAAAGCCAGGTGATGTGGCATCTGCTTGTAATCCCAGAGCTAGGGAGGCAGAGACGAAACAAGCGGTTATCTGACTTACTGACCTGCCGGTCCATGCTGTATGGCTGGGTCCAGGCCAGTGAAAGACACACAGTGGCTGACACCCCAGGAAAACACCCAGAGCTGACCTCTGCCCTCCAAGGGCACACGAAAACAGACACCCATCTCAACAAAGGTAAACTCGGGGTAGACGACTTCCTTAGTGACTTCCACCAGACATTTAAAGAATTAACACCAGTCTTCCCTGAGCTCTTTCAAAACAAATAGGAGAGAGGACCCTCACCCTGATACCATGGCCAGGCAAAGGCATCACAAGAATAAACTCTAAGAAAAAGATGGATTTAAATGTAAAAACTGAGGGATCCTCGAAATCAGCACGACTCCTCCAAGATGAAGTTCTCAGCACAAAGTGGGGACAAAGGGCAGGGAAAAAGAGACAAACAGGAGATAGAGGATGAGGGAGAAGGGGAAAGAAACAAGGGATGGGGGAAGGGATATTTGTCCCAGAGGGACAAAGGACTACTGCCTCTGGAGAGGGAGGAGACGTGGCCCATAAGCAAGAGGCAGTTTATAAAGGGAAAAAGGGAAACCCTGTTTTAGGATGAGTTTGTTTTGATTGGGTGTGTTAATTAGGGCAGCCGAAAGAAGGCTTTTGATTGCCAAACTTCAGTACTTTTATAGCTCAACCTCAGTAGTCGGCCTCCGGAGGAGAAAGTGGCCAAATGAGGATGTCATCTAAAGGTTTTGCAAGGAAGAAGGAATGGAAGAGAAGGGTAGGACAAGCATTACCGTCATGTTTGCCCTGCTCAGGCCTGCTAGAGCCCCTTCCAAAACTGTAACGAGTTTTTCTCTGGCCTTCCAGGCACGCCCCAAATAACGGCATGGAGACGTCTTACTGATTATGGACGCTTAGCCTGTAGCTTAGGCTTGTTCCTAACTAGTCTTTATAACTTAAATCATCCCATTTCTATTAATCTACATCCTGCCACATGGTTCATGACTGCTGCCTCTCCTCCTGCATGTCTTGTGTCCTCCGGACGACTGGCAACCCTGCCAGTCATCTGGAGTTCTTCCTCCTTGTGTTTTCTTTCTCTGCCCAGAGTCCTGCCTACTTATTGGCTGTTTTAGTACACCAACCACAGCAATGCATCTTCACAGTGTACAGATATCCTACAAAAGAAAAGAATCCTCCACTGCAACATTAACAGCCAAATCCAACAGCATGTTAAAAGGATTACACATCATTGCAACATGGCATTTACCCTGGGAATGTGGGTAGGCCAGTACACACACACACACACACACACACACACACACACACACACACACACACACCAAAACCAAAAAGCAACACAACACAGTATTATTCTACAGTGAGGTGGGGACGAGAACAATGTGATCTCCTCTGAAAACTAAGGCCAGGTATGGTGTCCAACACCTTTAATCACAGTGCTGGGGAGGAGGGAGCTAGGGGCAGAGGAATTAGGGCGTCAAGGTCAGCCTCAGCTAGCAAGTTTTAAGATACCCTCTCCATGAGGTATTGTTTCCAAAAAAGGAAAGAAAGGGAGGAAAGGAAATGTTTTAAAAATGAAAATACACTTCGTAATTTAAACACCAGCAGTAGGGTCAGGGTTAGGCAGCTCCTAACTTAGCCCAACTAGGCTAAGAGGGGAATCCGAGTTCAGATCCGAGCACTCATATCAGGCTGTTCACAACTCCCTGTAACTCCAGCTCCAGTGGATCCTATGCCTTCTGCTGGCCTCCATGGGCATACCCACACATGTGGCATTCACACAGATATACACACATTAAAAAACTAGAAGTAGAAGGAAATGTCCCATATTTGATAAATTATGAAAATCCACAGCTAATATCAGACTGATGGTGAGCTGAAGGCTTACCCTGGAGGGCTAGAATAAGGCAAAGATGTCTCCTTCTACCACTTATGTTCAACACTGCCCTGGAAGACAATTAAGATTGTCTAATCAGAGCAAATAAACAAGAAAGAAGAAACAAGAGGCACCTGCCTTAGAAAGGGGTAAGTAAAGCTATGACTTTTCTCAGATGACATAATTCTAACGAATCCAGAAAATAATAAAGCTAACGATGCACTTGGCAAAACTGCAGAATACAAGATCAACAAATGCAGTCAGCTGTCTGCACGAATAGAACGAGAATGAAATGAAAGAGATGAAATTAAGAAAATAGTTCTGCTTGTAGTAACATGACAAAATAAAATACTTGGGACTCAATTTAATTAAAGTAGCGCAACACTGGACACTGAAAAGCTACCCAGTGTTCTGGAAGATTCAGAAACCTAAATAAATAGAAGGACATCATGCTCATAGGCTTACTAGAGACAGTTTTGTTAAGGTGGCAGCACCACCCAGAACCTTCTACAGACTCAGTGAAATCCTATCCGAATCCCAAAGGCCTGGAATAGAGAGGTAGCAGCAGAGGGGAGCAGCCCCACAGACTGACCTTCTTCTGGACTCAACCTGCACCAGACACACACATGGTGTACATGTGAGTGAAACTCTCATACTCAGGAAAATAAATGAATCTTTTTGAAAAAAGACAGTAAACGTGGGGGAAATAGCATCCTCACACAGCTGCTAGTGAGGATGCAAAGGTCAGCAGTCACTATGAAGAATAATTTGATTCCTAAAATAGTTACAGAGAATCGGCCTCTGACCCAGCAACCGTATTTTTAGGTATCTTATTTCTTTGAAGACGTGAAAGGTATTCAAATGAATGCCTGTACACAAATACGCAAAGCACTCAGAATAGCTAGACAGGGGAAACCACCCACATGTCCGTCAGCATATCCATGGATAAACCAATGTGGTCACTTCACACATGTAATAGTACTCAGCCAAGAAAAAATAATGAGCCCCAAAGTCATCTTCCAGGACAAAAGCCTGTGATCTTCTCAGCAGAGACATGACCTTCTGTCCTACATACAAGCTCACAGCATCGTACTCAGAAATCGGGGACAGGGAAAAAGCACCCATTCTTGCCAATTCCATTCAATAATAGTACAGAATATTCCAGCCAGAGCAGCTAGACAAGAAAACAAAATAAGTGGCTTCTGTGTTAGTTACACTTCTGTGGCTGTGAGAAAGAAAATACCAAGACCAGAAGGAACTTGTGGAAGGAAGAACTTTCTTTCTTTCTTTCTTTCTTTCTTTCTTTCTTTCTTTCTTCCTTTCTTCCTTTCTTCCTTTCTTCCTTTCTTCCTTTCTTCCTTTCTTTCGTCTGCTTTCTGTCTTTCTGTCTCTCTCTTTCCCTCCCTCCCTCCCTCCCTTCCTTCCTTCCTCTCTTTTTTTCTTTCTTGGCATAAAGTTCCAGGAGAGCTCAAAATGGCAGCAGATGGCCAAAGCAGGAAGCTGGGAGCTTACCCTTGTTAGATCAAATAAAGATTGGGAAAGAGAGAGAGAGAGAGAGGGAGAGAGAGAGAGAGAGAGAGAGAGAGGAGAGATGATGTGGGAAGTCCTTCTGTATATTCTGTGTTGCTTTTATTGGTTAATGAATAAAAAGACTAATTTGGCCAGTGATAGGACAGAATAGAGCTAGGCAGGGAAAACTAAACTGAATGCTGGGAGAAAATAGGTGGAGTGAGTGAGGTACCATATAGCCACCACAGGAGGCAGATGCACCTTAACCTTGTCAGTAAACCACAAACCTCGTGGTGTAATATAAAATAATGGAAATGGGTTAATTTAGGATATAAGAGCTACCCAATGAGAAGCTAGAGCTAATAGGCCAAGCAGTGTTTTAAATAATATAGTTTCTGTGTAATTATTTTGGGTCTGAATGGCCAGGAATGAACCGCCTCCACCAACAGAGAGAGAAAAATAGAGGAAAAGCCACTTGATTAACAAAGTCAGTAAGTAACAGTTAATGTTTTCAATCTGCTGGAAGAATTCCTTTTTAAAACTTTCCTTTGATAACTTAAAACATGAATACAATGTATTTAATGAATTGATTTTTAAGGTGTTTTGTTTTAGTTTTTTAATTTTTATTTTCCATATGAGTGTTTTGCCTGCATGTATATCTGTGCACCACTTGCATGCACGGATCCCAAAGGGGCCAGAAGAGGGTACCAGATCCCCTGGACCTGGAGTTACAGACATGTCAGCCTCATGTGAGTGCTGGGAATCAAACTCTGGTCCTCTGGAGAAGTAGCTAGCACTCTTAACCACTAAGCCATCTTGCCATCCCCCTTGCCAATTGATTTTTTTAAACAAAGATGCCATACAATGGGGACAGGACAGACTCTTCAATAAGGACAATGAGAAAATTAGACATTCACATACAAAACAACAAAAAAATTGATATTCTTATCTGAACACTTATAAAATAGAAACAAGAGAACTCCTAGAAGAAAACAGGAGGAAGACTCCTTGATGTCTAGACAAGAATTTTCTAGATATAACCCAAGCACAGGCTAGAAAAGCAGAAATGAAGAAGTGGGTCTAGGTCCAACTGAAAAGCTTGCCCCTACAGCAGAGAGATGGTGAGCAGAATCCATACAACCCACAGGTTGTGATGAAGCATTTGCAGTCACATACTGGATAAGGGCCTAATATCCACAGTACACATGGGACTTAAATCAGTTTGATAACAAAACAAATAAAATAACTAATTTAAAAAAAATAGGCAGATGACCTGAAAAACATTTGTCAAAGGGAAACCTACAAATTGTCAGCTGATAAACATGAAAAAAATGGTTAACACCACTAAGGATTGAAAATTAAAAACACAGCAAGCCACTGCCAGACCCCGTTAGAATCCTGCTGGGAAAGAGTTAGAAGCCTGGAGAAGACACAGACAAAAGAAACCTGTTGAACACTGATCGTGGGAACATAAGTGAGGCCATCCTGGAAAGTAGCACAGAGGTCACAGATGAAGCCACCATGTGATCAACAGATCCGCTTCCGGGTATATCTCGAGAGGTGTTCATTAAGAGATGGGTGTGTCGAAGACATGTCTACACTCCAGTGTTCACTGCAGCACCAATAGCCAAGATAAAGGAACAACCTAGTTGCACATCCGTGGGTCAATGGATAAAGACAACATGGTGTGCATACGTAGTAGAACACTGTTCAGCCCTAAGATAAGTCAGTCCATGCAACAATGTGTGTTAGCTTGTTGCTAAGTGAAAGAAGCCAGGTTCTGCATAATCTCACTTAAAAATCTGACGAGCCAAGAATGGTGGCTGCAGGGAGCTGACCATGCTGGGAGAGTGGGGGAAGGGGAGAGGTTGTTTTGACAAGAAAAAGTTTTAGTCACCTATTGTACAGCCTGGTGACTGATGCTCATGATAATGCATTTAATTATTTCAGTTTTATCCCAAGGGTGGGTTTGAAACGTCCTTACCACAGAGATGGTGAGGATATGCAGCCTTGGATATGCTAGTTGGCCTTAATCATCTCACCATGTATATATGCATCATAACATTATGGGTACCCCATAAATATACACAATTATTATGAGCTAAAACTGAAATTTAAATATAAGGAAATTTCAGAAGACTATATATAAAAAAAAAAACCAAGACATTATGTTAAGTCAAAGAAGCCAGACACAATGGGGGCACTTGAAGGTGAGCTGGTGGCGGATAAGCACAATGTGAGGGGAGAAGTCACAAGTACTATTCTGTGACCTTACACACACACACACACACACACACACACACACACACACACCTCCAACCACTGCAGAACAGCCTTGTACGGTAACAAGCCCCTCTTTCTATCAGTTCAATGCTTCATGTTTGCCAGATAGAAGCCTCCAGAAACACTGTAAAAAGAACCAGCTTCCTGTGGACAGCAGCTTGTCTCCACGGACTGTGCCGGCACGTCAATGTTTTCGCACTCCGGCCCGTGGTTCCAGGCATCAGTTGCCTTTCCCCTGCCCACCATTCGGCTCTCAATCTCCATCTCTGTGCCATACCCCGACTGCTCTAAACACCATGTTTATAATCTCTCAAACCTGGTCATACTTTGCTTAAACAGCCAGATGGTCGTGTGCCTCCACACGGCTTGTGTCTTCAGTCTGTGCCGGTCCAGTAGAACGCCACAATGAACTCCTATTCCTTTTTTCTATTTGAAATCCACAGGCCTGTTAGAATTTGGTGTAAATACACTGTGGCTTTTGTTTGAGAGGATGATCAGTAGTCACCGTGATGGCAGGATCACACAGCTCAAAATCCTCAGTCACAACCCTGCTGTAGCTGGTCAGGGTCCTGTAGCAAGGGCCACCTGAGGAACCGGAGTGGCAGGCAGGGGCGGAGTGTGCACTGTGCAGTCTCAAAATGTTACAAGTTGTCCGAAAACCTCTGTTTTTTTATGGATTGTGCACAGTCTAAAAGAACTTAACTCTTCCTGGGTCGTGTGTTTAAGGAGGTTAATTAAAATTTCTACTGAGGACATTATTCTGAAGGTCTTAAACAATACCCCCTAGCAAGGCCCAAGGCAATAAACCACCAGAAATCTCGGGGTTGTCGTGTCCAAATGTTAAAGCAACCAGATAACTGTTATCTGAAAAACTAAGGGCTTAAGACCATCATCCTTGTTAGTAACATCATGTTACGTGATAAAAAAAAAAAAAAAGAATCCTCCCACAGAAACATAAAGTGTGCGGTGGCAGTTGTCTGAGGTGCCCTCGAAAGGAGCCAGGGACTGGGGGGTGCACAGGGGACAGGACTGCGCGGTCCTGCGTTTCTGTCATCCAGGACACAAACGCGGCAGATAAGTGACAGATGACGGTGGTGGCTGTCCGGCGGTGCGAGTGTACTGAACTGCCCACTGAAAAATGCTAAGAACAGCAGTGTGCATTCCCTGTGTTTCGTCACCTTTGTGAATCATTTTTTAAAAAGCTCCCGTCCTTGGGGAGCCGACCCAGCCCTGCTGTGGTGGTGCTGAGTCCCAGGAAGCTCTGACTCTGGCCTCTTGACTGCTTTCACAGGAGGCTGACATGCCTTCCATGGAGCAGCTGGTTTACAAGATAGTAGATGAGGAAATAAACCTGAATGAGAAGCCCCAGAAATACCTCCAAAGGGTTTTCGAGGAGTCCATCTACAAAAACCTACTGGAGAAGAGCATCCTGGATTACCTTCATTACAACCAGTCCCACCTGCCCATGTACGCGTGGCCCGGCATCATTTAACTGCAGCCC